>NC_056737.1:1259110878-1259137105 GCF_019279795.1 Protopterus annectens
AAAAAAATTTCATCACATGATTTATAAAAATCAGTGCATACCAAGATTATACATACACCATTCTGAAGGAGGTATGGGCATCCATGAAATTGGTTACATGTATAGATCTGGAGTCATGGGACTGCACACATATCTGCTGACCTCACAAGACCCAAACATAGTGAAAGTTTTGAAACATAAGGAGAAAAAAATCTAAGATGACTTCCCTGCTTAGTCTAACAGAAGCATATCATCATCAAGCAGGAAGTAGATAAAAATCAGGCAGTAACTAAATGTGCAAAAAAGCAAAAGCAAGAATATAAGATGAAGGATAAGATGAGAAAGCAAGAAATGTGGAAAATGCATAAATATAGTTGCAAGTATAGAAAACTCCTGGAGCAACCTCATGTTGATCAGGATCGAACATAGGAATGGTTAAGGAGAAGTGAATTCAAACCAAAAGATGAAAGGTTAATATTGGCATCCTAAGATAGTGGGCTACGTACACATTGGTTTACAAAGTCCATTGAACATGTGGGAAAAACAGACAAATGTAGGTGCTGTTAAACAGAATTAGAAACAGTCGCACACCTTGTTGCTAGTTGTGACATACTAATGGCAGAAGGATTGTATAGTGAAAGGCATAATAATTTGGCAAGACTGTTGCACTGAAGATTGTGCAAATATTACAGTACTGAAGTGGCTGACAAACACTGGAAACATGAGCCACAAGCTCCTCGTGGGTCTGCAGAGTGGTCCTAGCAGCAGGGAACTCAGAAAAGCGACTACTTTCTGGATTTAAGTATCTTTGCTTTTTTTCACTTGGAATAGCTTCTGTAGCTTACCCTGAACTAGGTTGAACTATTTTTTAACTGTTTGCTGCACTATTTTAAAATCTGCACTTAAAGTTACATCTTAGTCGAATTTGATCGAAAGTTTGTTGTTTGTTTAATTTAACTGTGGAGGCTGCCCACTAAAGTGTGCTAGCCTGTGTGACTAATTTATCACTGCTTCTGCATTTTCTGCGCGTTTCTACCAAAAAACCAAAAAAATAATCCTTGTTTTCCTGCCTTTCTCGACTAGTTTAGACCAGTTTACAGGCATTGCTGTATTCTGAGCTGTGGTGTAGTTCCTGTGTTGTCCATTACCTTACTTGGATAGAAGGAAGTTTCTTTGCTCACCAGTGGGAGTGGGGAGCCTTGAGCAGCCTACCTGTCCCTGTAGGAAGTGACCTCAGCACAAGAAGCTGTAGTAATTGGTTGTTTTGGACCATTTCTAGCTCTTTTGTAGTTCACTGTTTAAAATCCAGCTTTGCATGGCTTTGCGGTTGTGTGCATAGCGCCGGTTAAACTTTTCTGGCTCCAAGTCTGCTCTTCAAATTTTCCCTTAAGGAAGCTCTACTCTTAGTATAACCAGACTACTCACTATATTATAAGCCTAGCACTTGTTCTCAATACTTCTCTACTAAGTAAGCACTCTCGTACTAAGTAAAGTACTACATCTACTTACCATCCCTGTGAATATCCACTTCCCTTAAAGGTACAGCACTCCTTTATACTGTTCTAGCATGTCGACTGGTAGATTACTGGCGTCGTCTCTAATTCAGCTGGTCAATCTGGGTATCTTGAGACAATGCTACAATTGTCTCATATACACAGACAACCATCTCCTCCTCCCAACAAACACAAATACATGTAAGAGATGCAACTATATAGCCAAACTGGAGGCTGAACTCTCTCGACTCAGGGCTGGCATGACCAGACAGGAGGAGATGGCAACCACACACACAACAATCCCAGTCCCACATATACCTACCACAACTGCAAACCAAACACATAAAAACACAAAGACATACTCGGAGGCTCTAATAAAAAACTTACCAAAATAACAGAGACTCCCAAAGCAGACATCCAAAAATCCACCACCTCAAAACAAAACACATGCAACACATACTTCAATAAATCAGTGTGTCAACCAATCACAGCCCTTAAGGCCAAACACCTTGCCTGATACACTAGTAATAGGTGACTCTATAGTCAGACACACTGATGTCCTGCTGACCAGGCTGAACAAGGAGAAGGTGACTGTGAGCTGTCTATCGGGAGCTAGGATCCGCCACATAACACACGCACTCAAGTCACTCCAAAGCAAGTACAAATATGACTCCGTCATTGTCCATGCTGGTGTGAATGACCTGAGATGTACCTCCCTGGACTACATGAAAAGAGACATAGAGGAGCTCTCCGATTATGTAGCCCAGGCTGGTATGACCCTGACCCTGAGCAGCATCCTGCCCTCACCAAGAATGATACCACAATACAAAGACAAGATGATCAGCTTTAACAAATGGCTCAAGTACTGGTGTCATTCTAAGGGGATCCAATATCTGTTTGCCTGGGATGACATGTTGGACAAGCCACGCTGTTTCGCAAGGGATGGCTTACACCTGTCACCACTGGGCTTCCGGATATTGGCTAAGGCTCTTGCCACCCCCATAGTGCCTTTTTTAGGCAAGGCATAAAAGACAAACCCACCACCTTAGAAAATAAAAATGGAAAAAAACTAAGGGTAATGCTGCTCAACGCCAGAAGTCTAAATCTCAAGATGCAGGCACTTGATGCACTCCTCAGCATGGAGAACATCGACGTCTGTGCAGTAACTGAAACCAGGTTCAAGGCTCCGGAGAGCACCCCAGCGCTACCAGACTATACCTCGTATCATGCTTTTCGGCCCCAAAACCCGGGCCGAACCACAAAGGAGGAGTGTCCATATTCATCAAGGACACCCACACCTCCAGGTTAGTAGCAACACATGAAGCATCAGAGACCATACAGGTGCAAATAACCATAGGCAAAACTGCTATACAACTGGTAGCATGTTACAGACCACCCTCCCATTCTCAAGAACCCCACTCAGCCTTCCTGAAGACATTGGAGGATATGAATGTATCACAAAATACCATCATACTAGGAGACTTCAACTACCCAAACATAGATTAGGTACATTATTCTAGCCCTAATACCCTAGCCCAAAGGTTCCTGGAATTCATAAATTCAAATGCACTGGAACAACTAGTCACCTCTCCCACTAGGGGAGATAATATACTAGACCTGATCATCACAAACATGGGGACAAAATGCTCCACACCGGAAGTATACGCCTCACTAGTGAGATCTGACCACAAACTAATCACCCTGGATATAAATATCCCACCTCCACCCCCAGCACAAAAGACCACAGTGAAAAACTTCTCAAAAGCAGACTTCACTCTTCTTAAGACTGAGATGGTATCCTTTAAGCCCACTGTGCCAGTGGATACCACATCCCACAATGCCGAATCCTTCACAAATGCTTTTTATGGACATCTCCAAGAATGCATGGATCATGCAATCCCAAACAAATCCAAATCCCTCTCCACCAAAGGTAAGCGTCCTGTCTGGTGGACCTCAGCCATAAACAAATTGTATAACAAAAGAAGGAAGCTACTGCACGTCAGAGCAAAATCCCATGAAGAGAAGACATCTCTGATCAACATTAGCAGAAAACTACGTTCTCTCATAACAACATCCAAGGCCAACTTTGAGAGAAAAATCGCTAAGGACACTAAAGATAACCACAAAGCCTTCTTCAGCTATGTTAGAAACCTGGGTGGAAACCCTCAGATATGCTCAGAGTTGGTTCACAACAACATAAAATACACTGAACCCACAGATATTGCCAACAATCTGACTGACAGATTCAGTGCCAATTTATCCCCTCCTTCACCCCCAAAAGAAGAAATACTTATCCCAGCTGAATGTAATCTCCCTGTCATCTCAGATGTCCAAGTGAGAACCGCCCTAAACAAAGCAAAAAACACAGCATCAATGGGACCTGACGGTATCCCGGGTTGCGCGTTATGTGAACTCCAAGAGGAGCTAAACCCACACATAAAAATGCTATTTAACCTTAGCCTTACTTCGGGATATGTACCTGAACACTGGCATACAGCAACAGTGGTCCCACTCCACAAGGGGGTGCCTCTACAGACCCTGGAAACTGCCCCATAAGCTTAACCAGCCTGGTCTGCAAAGCTATGGAAAGAATCATTATGGAACTCATAAACAGAGACATAGGGGACCTACAGACAATTGACCCCACCCAGTTTAGCTTTGTAAAGGGCAGATCCTGCCTTTTAAACCTGGTTGACTTTTTCGAAACAGTCACTAGAGCCATTGATGAGGGCAAAGCAGTCCATACAGCATACCTGGACTTGGCTAAGGCCTTCGACACAATACCCCACTCAGGCATCATAGATAAGCTAAACAGCTTAAAAGTAAACCCTTATGTCACTAGATGGGTTGCAAACTGGCTAAAGGACAGAACCCATAAAGTTAAAATCGCTGGAGCAATGTCAGACTCAAAGCCAGTCACAAGTGGTGTCCCACAGGGATCTGTCCTGGGACCCCTCTTGTTCGGCATTTATTTCTCAGATGTTAAAGCAAACATGGGAGGGCTGTGGCTGACAAAGTTCGCAGATGACTGCAAACTAGGCACCATAGTCGATACACCAGCAGACACACACATCCTATAAAAAGGCCTCACAGAAATGGACAACTGGTGCCGGAGTCACAGCCTTAAACTAAATGCCAAAAAATGTATAGTCATCCCCTTTGGGAAAAACAAAGTACCCACAAATTATCACACAGACAGCAACCCACTGAGTACGGAAAAAGTAATCAGAGACCTAGGGACCCAAGTCGACAGCGACCTCTCATTTGACACCCATGTTGCCAAAGTGGTTAGAAAAACATTCTACCTTGCACACCTCATCATGAAGGGATTCACATCCAGATCCAAGGATGTCACTGTACCCCTATATTCCTCCCTCATCAGACCCATGATCGAGTACAATGCCCCATTTGGTATGTACCTCACCCGGCATTTACAACAGCTGGAGAGACCACAAAAGTACCTCACCAAGAGGATCAAGGGTCTCCAACATATGTCTTATTCTGCCAGACTAAAGAAACTTCAGCTCTATTCAGCAGCATACCGCCTGCTCAGAGGTGATCTCTGCCTGACGTACAAGGCCATGTCCAATCAGGATCTGATGGACATGCTCCACCTCAAAAAATCCAAATCCATCAGGACCACGAGAGCTAAAGACTTAAACCTTGGCACAAGTATGAACAGGACATGCTGGAGGGATAGATTCATAACCCAGAGGCTTCCCATGCTTTGGAACAGGATCCCAGTTCGTATTAGGCAGAGCCCCTCACTGACTCTTTTCAAGAGAAATCATGATGAGTGGATGGGAGATCGTAAGTTTACCCCAGGGGTCACATCTGTGTCACTACTAGACAGAGGCACAGTATTCTAAATTTATTCTGTACATTTTTGTACCATTTCATGGGGTGGCAAAAGCCACACCACTATGGCTAGGCTTACAAATGCCCCAGGGCAGATAGCCTAGTACTATACTATGAAACTATGAAGTCTACATCACATGGGATCACCCACTACCAACAGTTCAAAAGACAGCTGCGAGAAACTAGATATAGTGGTCCATGAAAAGAAGACAAAAGTAGCATTGATCAGTGAAATTGCTACACCCGGTGAGACACACAAAGTCAGAAAATATCAAGATTTGCAGGCAGAAATTAGAACAATGTGGAAGAAGGATACCCAGATAGCTCCAATTTTAGTAGGAGCAATGGGTCTTATAAAAAAAAGAATACACAATCGTACTTAGATATGTTACCAATATATGTAACTCCATACGAATTGCAGAAGAAGTCATTACTGGGCACACTGCGGGTACTGCAAAGAGCACTTTTGGCTGGCATCAAAGATTGAAACAATACTAATTTCATGAGCTTTAATTATACTTTAACTTAGGAATGGGGTCCATTCCCGTCATGTTATTAGAAAGTACAGTTGTGAACACTTACCATAAACGTAGATGTTCAAGTGTATTCACTGTTGCAGTCCTAACCAATGGGTTATCTGGATCCCGGTAGCCCTCGATTGGCCAGAATACCAAAGGTAAGTAAATATGACATTGGCTGTCATCGGTTGTTAAGGGCATCAGGACGTCCAATACAAAATGAGGCAGCCAACGTCACTTCCTCAGTCTTTCTTGCCATAACAGTCAAGAACCCCAAGAAAACAAGGCTTGAACCAAAAATAAAGTAACTTTGGCAAAGAAAACCAGATTCAGCCTGCACCTTAGGAAAGGAGAGCAGGAGAGGACAAAAAAAGGGGGAAGGAGGGAGGGAAAAGTACAGTTTTGTACCTACCATAAATGTAGATGTTCGAAGATCCACATTGCTGCAGTCCTTACATATGGGTAGTCCGCTGTCCTCGGTCGGCCCGAATACCAAAGTATTAGGCTGACGTCGGTCATGGCGCTCAGAACTGACATCAGAGCGTCAGGGTACAAAAGCGCATGACCGACGTCATATCCTCAGTCTTTTCTTGCCCCAGATGTCAGAAGGCCCTAAAAACAAAGGCCATAACCAAAAATTACAAACAACATCTAGCCCTCTATGCGCAAACAGTATTTACAACCCAAACCAAACAACCACCCCAAACTACAGTGGGGAAGGAGGGAGGGTAAATTGGACTGTAGCAATGTGGATCTTCGAACATCTACATTTATGGTAGGTACAAAACTGTACTATGTTCTTCATCTCACATTGCTGCAGTCCTTACATATGGGTAGAATCCCAAAGCAGAGGTAAGGGAGGTTGGCAAAATCATAAAGCATTGGGAGCTGCCAAAATGCCCTGTAAAATTGCAGTGGCAAATCCAGCCCTAGATTTAGAATAAAGTGGAAGGTGGTAATGTTTAGAGAAAGTATGCACTGAACTCCAAGTAGCTGCTTCCAAAATATCTTTAGTAGCTACCCCTTAAAAGGCTGTAGAAGTGGCAGTAGCCCTAGTGGAATGAGGCCTGATTCCAGCCGGAATCTCCTTACCATGATAGGAATAACAGAAAGCAATACAAAACCAATCCACTTAGAAATAGTTTGTTTTGAAACAGGTTTTCCCTGAGAACCCAAAGCAAAAGAAACAAACAACTGCTGAGACTGCCTGAACCCTTTAGTTCTGCTCAAATAATAACGCAGCTGCCTATGAATATCCAAAGTGTGCAAAATCTTTTCCTTTATTTTGGGGGTTGCATAAAAGTAGGCAAATGAATAGTTTGGTTTAAGGCCACACTAGAAACCACTTTAGGCATAAAGGTAGGATTTGTATGCTAAAGATACCCTATCCTTATGAAAATCAGGAAAGGCTCAACTGCCATAAGGGCCTGTAATTCAGAAACCCTTCTCGCAGAGGTAATGGCCAACAAAAGCAGTCTTCCATGATAAATACTTCAATTCGGCAGTAGCTGCAGGCTCAAAGGTTGTAGAGTGAGTTTCTCCAACACAAAATTGAGATCCCAAGCAGGAGTAGGAGCTCACGTGGGGTCTTATGTTCTTTGCCCTCTAAGAAATTGCTTAAACAAAGAATGAGAGAATAATGGAGGGTCACAATCATAGTGAGCAGAAATGGCTGCAGCATGAACCTTTATAGAGGAGAAAGACAAACCCTTGTCCAATAACTCAGTAAGGTACTGAAGAGAAACACTTAAATCAGGTTTGGAAACATCAAAGTCCTTTGCTTTGCTCCAAATAAAAAACCTCCTCCATTTATCAGCATACACTTTCCTTGTACTAGGCCTTCTGGCCTCCAAAATAACATTCAAAACTTGTTGTGGAAGCTGAGACCCTCCAGGGTCTAGAACAGAATATGCCAGGCTGTTAGATGCAGAGACTGAATTTTGACATTGAGTAAGTGATTGCCCTCCTGAGACAAAAGGTGAGGAATCGAAGGCAAAGGCCATGGAGGCTCCCGTACCAAACTTCTCAGCAGTGGGTACCAGTGTTGTCGAGGCCAATCCGGAGCTATTAAAATCATGGATGGCTTGTCCTGTCTGACCTTCAAGAGTACCTTTGGGAGGAGAGGCAGAGGTGGAAAGGCATAGACGTGAAGATTGCTCCAACTGAATGACAGAGCATCCACCCTCCAAGCTGTGTGATGAAACCTTTGTGCAAAACTTTGGCAACTGGTAGTTTAGTGGAGAAGCGAACAGATCTATGTCTGGAGTTCCCCATAACACTGTCAACTTTCGAAATACATGAAGATCCAATTTCCACTCGTGGGGATCCACTATCTGTCTGCTCAACACATCTGCTAAGGAGTTCTGTGCTCCTGGCAGAAACCTTGCCTGAAGATTTAGCTGTAAACTGAGAGCAGTCTCCCACAAAATCATTGTTTGCCTGCAAAGAGGGTATGAATGTGTTCCCCCTTGCTTGTTGATGTACCACATGACAGTTGTGTTGTCTGTTTGAATCAACACCTGTCCTGGGAGAAGTAAATACTTGAAAGCCATCAATGCAAATTGGACTGCTAACATCTCCTTCAAGTTGATATGTAAATGTTGAAGTCTGGCAGGCCACGTGTCTTGTACCCATTTTCCATTGAGATGTGCTCCCCAAGCTTTGTCTGAGGCATCTGTCGTTAGAACCTGACTCGCCTCTGGCCGGGTCACAGAGAGTCCCTTGTTTAGGTGACATTCCTGAGCCCACCACAAAAATTCCTTTTGGATGCAAGGTATTATTTGAATGACAGTGCCCAAATCTTGGCAGTGTTGTGTCCATACATTTTTGAGATACCATTGAATCTTCCTCATATGCAGTTTGGCATTGGGAAGCACCAGAATACAAGATGCCATGAACCCCAAGGCTTGAAGGACTGTCCTTGCAGTCAGCCTGGACCGAAGAGACAATTGATGGAAGTAAAGAGAAAGATTCTTTTGTTTGTCCGGGGTCAAAAAGGCCATCTGGGCTGCTGTATTCAGTCTCACACCCAGAAAGCACATGTCCTGAGAGGGTACTAGACTGGACTTTGTTTCGTTCACAGAATACCCTAGGCATCTTAACACTGCCATCACATACTGCAGATGATGAAGAAGTTCGTCCTTGTCTTGAGCCAGAATCAGGCAATCGTCCAAATAAGGATAAATTTGTATTCCTCTCAACCTGAAGAAGGCTATCACTGGAGCCAGAACCTTTGTGAACACTCTGGGCGCAGTAGATAAGCCAAAGGGCAATGCAGAGAACTGATAATGAAAAGTCCCAGCCCGGAAACGCAGGTACTTTCTGCAACTGGGCCTGATAGGAACATGAAGATAAGCCTCTTTGAGATCCAGAGTTACCATCCAGTGATCTTTGCCCAACAGAGGTAAAAGCTGTTGTAACGTCAACATTTTGAACTTTGGAATGTCCAGATATGTGTTGAGGATAGATAAATCCAAAATTGGTCTCCACGTGTTCCCTTTCTTTGCTACTAGAAACAGGCGAGAATAAAATCCTAGGCCCACTTCTGACAGAGGAACCGGTTGTATAGCTCCTATTTGAAGAAGTAAAGAAATCTGCTTGTGAGCCTCTAGCCTTTGCTGAGGAGGAACGTCTGGCATGCCTTTGAAAGGAGGCAAGGTATGGAAATAAAACTTGTAACCTTGGTTTATAATGTCCAGTACCCATTTGTCCTGGGTGATTAAAAGCCAGTTTTGCTTGAAGAGTGCCAATCTTCCTCCCAAAGGTGCTGCCATGCAAGAAGAATCTGGCAGCTGAAAATGCAGGTCATTGGGCCTGTTTACGAAAGGACTGGCCCCTGCCCTCACCCGAAGATTGTGCAGGTGAACTCCATGTTCTAGGCCTGAAGGTACTCTGAGCTCTGCCCCTACCACGCCTAGATCTACCCCTAGACTGAGAATCAGAGGAAGGATACCCACCCTTAGTAGGCCAATTTCTACTAAACTTTGGAGGCTGCACCTGCAAAAAATCTTTAACAGTCTGCATAGACTTAGCCTTGTCTTCCATTTTCTTCAAGACTGACTCCACAGGTGGACCAAACAACACTTCAGACTGTAAAGGAGCATCCAAAATCCTGGTCTTAACATGCTCTGACAAATTCTGATCGTTAAGCCAGGCGTGCCTGCGAAGAACTGAACCAGTGGCAGCCACCCTGGAACAGGCCTGTAAAGCATCAAAACCACACTGTAAAGAATGCTTACCCACCTGTTCAGAAACATGTACCAAATCCTGTAATTCTTTACACTCTATGCCCTCTGCCAGAGCATCCACCTTAGATTTTAGTTAAGTAAGGAGAAAATTCTGATACTTCAACATATGAAACTGGCAATTCAAAGCCCTCATTGCTAAAGTAGAAGAGGTATAAACCTTTTTACCCCATCTATCCAAAGCTCTAGCCTCTTTATCTAGAGGAACTGGATTTTTTACAACAGAGGCCCTGACACCTTTAGGTCCCTGGCTAACAGTTTCTGGATCTGCCCTAGGACTCTTATAGAGATATTTATGAGCTTCAGGCACCCTATAATACCTATCCGGTTTAACTGGCGCAGGAGGCAAAGAATCAGGATTAAGGGAAGCCTCTGAGAACACATCTTGAACCACATCCAAAACAGGGGGTATAGCCAAGGGTCTATGCTGAGGTAAAAACATATATTCCATAAGCCTCTTCCGTGAATCAGAGAAATCCTGTCCTTCCCACTTAAAATGCTCCCTCATAGAATGAAGCGTCTCTGAAAAAGAAAAATCCTCTGGAGGAGAAGCAGAAGGAGTGGAATCCTCTGCATCAGAATCAGAATAGGGAGTGAAATCCTGCAAGTCTTCGGAAGACTCTGAATCATCTGAGGCCTGATCCAAACTTTCCAACTCTGGCTCCACCCTAGGCCTCTTATCAGGAGGGGGCATAGAACCTCTAATCAGAGTAATCAAATCTTCTGCCATTTTAAGCATGTGCTTCTTAGGCACAGACCCTGCTGAACTAGGACTGACACCAGCAGAAGACAAACCAGGCCTGCCTTTGGAAGAAGCCTTAGAAACAGAAGGAGAAGGCCTGACCACCTTAGGAAGGGAAGGGAGAATAGTAACCTGAGAAGCCCCTCAGCCTGACCTGCCTCCTGAGAGGCCACATCTTGTAAAATCAAAGTCTCCCCCTGAGACTCAAGTGAAGCCTCCGTCGGAACTACCGGTTCCACCGAAGCCTCTGAAGAACCGGCGTCCGGAACGGACGACTCATCCTGTCTGGGTTTTACAGCTTTGTCTTTGCGCTTCTTCGCGGTAGCGGACGTCGGAGTATCCGACGGCATATTATAATTACACCGCCATCAAGACCAGCCTAGCGCAATCTAACCTTCGTTTAATGGTGCGCTTATTAAACCTAGCACAAAGCGACACCACGCCGCGTGCTCAGGACCCAAACAAGGAATACACAAAGAATGATAATCTCTATGCGGTATCTGTTTCCCACAAGAAATACAATTATTCACTTTTTCTGACATCCGGTAAATAACTGAGGCAAGAAAAAACCAAAATATTCCCCAACGGGGTACTTAGCCCAACTTGGATTCGGTCTGAAACTCCGAACTTGAAAAATTTCAGAACGCCGAACGGCACTTGCAACGCTGCTTCTGCATCGGACCATGCGGCAAAAAAGACTGAGGATATGACGTCGGTCATGCGCTTTTGTACCCTGACGCTCTGATGTCAGTTCTGAGCGCCATGACCGACGTCAGCCTAATACTTTGGTATTCGGGCCGACCGAGGACAGCGGACTACCCATATGTAAGGACTGCAGCAATGTGAGATGAAGAACATCCAGCACTGTAACAGTGAATATACTCTAACATCTACATTTATGGTAAGTGCACACAACTGTACTACGTTCTTCATGTTTCACTGTTGCAGTCCTAACTAATGGGTTGATTATCAAAGCCCAGAGAAAAGGGAGGAGGTACCAACAGAATCAAGGACTGGAGAGAATGCCCTGCAGAACAGCAGTGGCAAACCCTGCCCTGGCTCTAGCAAACAAAGGCAAATTATAATGCTTTGGGAAAGTGTGAACAGAAAACCATGTGGGAGCATCTAAATGTCCTTAGTAGGGACACCCCCTAAAAAGGCTGCAGAATTGGAAGCTGCTCTTGTGGAACAGGAAAAAAAATTGCTGTTCTGACAGTTTGAAATTGTAAGCTTTCGCTTACATAGGGTAGATTAATCACCGTTCGCTTTAAGCATTTGGTGATCTAATATAGACCCGAGGAATAGCCAGAGGCTTATGCTGAGGCAAATCCAAAAACTCCCTGATCCTTTTCTTAGATTGGGGATAATCCTGACATTTAAAATGCTCCCTAAGAGTATTCAAAGTATCACTAACAGAGAAATCCTCTGGAGGAGAAGCAGAAGGAATGGATTCCTCTGCATCAGAATCCTCAAAAGGAGAAAAAACCTGAGAAACTTCCTCTTCATCAGTATAAATGCTAAAAGTATCAGAAAGTACAGTTTTGTACCTACCATAAATGTAGATGTCCGAACAGGATAGCATCTGCAGTCCTTACAAATGGGTTGTCCTGTCGTCAGGCAGCCCTTCGGTCGGCCGGATTCCAAAGTCTGGGTCTGGCTTCGGCTGGTGTCGCACTCACCCGACGTCATCTCTGCTGGTCTTCGGGTATAAAGGCATCAGCCGACGCCATTTTCCTCAGTGTTTCTTGCCCCAGATGCCAGTTGCCCTCTTGTAAAGCTAAATTTTGGGAAATGCCAATGTTTCCAAAAAGTAGAAGGCAAATACAAAAATAAACATGTATATACATATATACAAACAAATACACCATAAGAAATCCCCCCCTAGCTAGCTATAAGGAGGGTAAATACCCTAGGAGTACCACAGAGGGGAAGGAGGGTGGGTAATCCTGACTGCAGATGCTATCCTGTTCGGACATCTACATTTATGGTAGGTACAAAACTGTACTATGTCCTTCAAGGATGCATCTGCAGTCCTTACAAATGGGTAGAATACCATAGCCAAACTAGGGGAGGAGGTAGAAGAATTATGGTGTAGTTAGGATCCCTTGTAAGACAGCAGTGGCGAACCCTGCTCGGGATCTGGAGTAAAGAGGTAAGTTATAATGCTTGGCAAATGTATGCACGGAGGTCCAAGTAGCCGCCTCAATAATGTCCTTGGTAGCCACTCCTCGTAAGAATGCTGTGGTAGTGGCAGTAGCCCTTGTAGAGTGAGGCCTTATGTTCTGTGGAATTTGCTTTCCATGGTAGGAGTAACAGAATCTTATGCAATTTCCTATCCACTTGGAGATTGTTTGGAAATTGCTTTTCCTTCCCTTCCTGTTGCGTAGGCTACTAAAAGTTGGTCAGTTTTCCTATTGGCCTTGGTTCTGTCCAGGTAGTAGCGTAACTGTCTATGTACATCCAAGGTATGCAGGAGTCTTTCTCCCCTGTTCTGTGGATTGGGAAAGAAGGTAGGTAGGTGGATCGCTTGGTTTAGAGACACTCTGGATATCACCTTAGGCATGAATGTAGGGTTAGTTCTCATGGATACTCTATCTTGATGAAAGATTAGGAAGGGTTGTACTGCCATTAAAGCCTGTAGTTCTGAAACTCTTCTTGCTGAAGTAATTGCCAGTAGGAAAGCAGTTTTCCAGGATAGATGTTGGAGATCTGCTGTTGCTGCTGGTTCGAATGGAGGGAGTGTCAATTTTTCTAGCACAAAGTTCAAGTCCCATGCTGGTAATGGTGGTTTCCTAGGAGGTTTTACATTTTTAATTCCTCTCAGGAACTGTCTGAGTAGAGGGTGAGAAAAGACAGGGGAATCAAAGCTGTATTCTGCAGAAATAGCTGATGCGTGTATCTTGATGGAGGAGTAGGACAGGCCTGCATGGAGAAGCTCTGCCAAATACTCCAGGATGTTGGCAATATCTACCTTTGACACATCTTTCCCTCTTTCAGTACTCCAAATGACAAATCTTTTCCATTTTCGTGCATAGTTCCTTCTTGTTGAAGGTCTGCGGGCCTCAAGGATGATGTCTTTAACCCTTTGAGATAAGTCTGGGTTAGTTGTTGTCATGCAATGTTCCAGGCAGTTAGTTGCAGAGTTTTCAGGCTGGGATGCAGGATGTTGTAGTTGCTCTGAGTTAACAGCAAGGGAATCAGGGGAAGTGTCCACATTTCCCCCCGTGAGATGGTCCTCAATAATGGATACCAATGTTGCCTTGGCCAATTTGGGGCTATCAGAATTATCCTTGGATGTTCCTCTTTGATTTTCAGTAGTACCTTGTGCATCAAAGGAAGAGGTGGGAATGCATATGCTTTCAGGTCTTTCCAACTGAAGGATAGAGAGTCCACCTTCCAAGCAAGTGGGTGGTATATCCTTGTGCAGAATTTCTTGAGTTGGTGATTGAGTGGTGATGCGAATAGGTCTATTTGTGGCATCCCCCATTTTTTTTGTGATGGTCCTGAAGATGTTCGGGTGTAGCATCCATTCGTGAGCATCCAAGGTAGTTCTGCTTAACATGTCTGCTAGGATGTTTTCTTTTCCTGGCACAAATATAGCCTGTAACTGAATGTTGTAGCTCAGAGCCATATCCCATAGGTCCAGAGTCATTCGGCATAGGGGGTAAGAATGAGTGCCTCCCTGTTTGTTGATGTACCACATGACAGTGGTATTGTCTGTCCTTATCCTCAATTGGCCTTCTTTGAGGAATGGTCTGAAGTTCTGGATTGCTAGTTTTACTGCCAGCATTTCTTTTTGATTTATGTGCAGGTGTAGCTGATCTGGAGCCCATAAGCCTTGAATGCAGTGGTCCAGCATGTGAGCCCCCCAAACGAGGTCTGAGGCGTCCGTTGTGATGGTTTGGTTTGCTTGTTTGCTGTGGAAGGATAAGCCTGGATTTGACTGGCATGCCTGAGCCCACCATAGGAATTCTTGCTTCAGGCATGGGATTAGTGGTATTTCGGTTTCTAAGCTGTGCTTGTGTTGAGACCATAAGTTCTTCAGGTACCACTGTAGCTTTCTCCTATGCAGTCTGGCATGAGGAACCAGTATTATGCAGGAGGCCATGAAGCCCAGGGCCTGCAGTACTTTCCTTGCTGTTAGTTTGTCTTGCTTCATTAATGCCATGAAGTAAAGAGGTAGTTGCTCTTGCTTTTCCCCTGTTAAGAATGCCATCTGTTTTACTGTGTCCAATTTTGCACCAAAGAAGGTTCTTGTTTGGGATGGTATCAGTCTTGACTTTTTTAGATTGACTGTGTATCCCAGGGCTTGAAGTAAGTAAATGACCCTTTGTAAGTCTTGAGTCAGCTTGTGTTGGTTGTCCGCTTGTATCAGGCAGTCGTCCAGGTATGGATAAATTTGGATTCCCTGAAGCCTGCAATGAGCAATTACTGATGCCAGGCATTTCGTGAATACTCTGGGCGCAGTAGATAAGCCAAAGGGCAATGCTGAGAATTGATAATGCTCTGATCCTGCAAGAAATCTGAGGTATCTTCTGCAAATTGGTCGTATGGGGACGTGCAGGTATGCCTCCTTGAGATCTAGAGTGACTAGCCAACACTCCTTGCCCAGCATGGGAAGAAGTTGCTGTAGGGTCAGCATTTTGAATTTTGGGACAATGATGAATGTGTTCAAAGCGGACAGGTCGAGAATAGGCCTCCAACTGTTTTCTTTTCTTGGTACTAAGAAGAGTCTGGAGTAAAAACCTTTGCCCTTTTCTGTGGGTGGTACCCTTTCTACAGCTCTCATTTTTGTCAATGGAGTTATTTGTTTTAGAGCGTCTGTCTTTTGATTTGGTGGTAGGTTTGGCATTCCTCTTTTTACTGGTAAGGTGTGGAAATGAAACCTGTAGCCTTGATCTATAATCTGCAAAATCCACTTGTCTCTTGTGATATGGTGCCAGTTCTTTGAAAATAAGGCTAGTTTTCCGCCTAAGGGTGCTGCAATCTGTTCCCTGGTAGGCGGTGTCAGAATCAAGTCACTGTAATTGTGTTGTAGAGGCGGTGGTAGACTCTGTGCCTCGCTGGTTATTGCCTTGCCAGTGACGTCCCCTATAGGCACCTCCTCTGGATTGATTTCTGCCTCTGGAGCGTCTAACCCTGCCTCTCTGAGATTTAGAGGAGTCTGGAAAGGACCAATTTTTGGAAGGCCAGTTCCTGCTAAACCTTGGAGGCTGAACCTGTAAGAAATCTCTAACTGTTTGTACAGATTTTGCCTTCTCTTCCATTTTCTTCATTACTTGTTGGGCAGAGGAACCAAATAGACTGGCCTTATCCATAGGAGCATCTAGAAGTTTTGTTTTAACATGATCCGGTAAGGCCTGTTCTTTCAGCCATGCATGCCTTCTTATAACTGTACCAGTCATGGCTGATCTAAATGAAGCCTCCAGTGCATCATAGCCACATTTTAAAGAGTGGTTACTAACCTGCTGTATGTTATTAACCATTTCTAGAACATATTTCTTATCTACAGAATCATCAGAAGACAGTTTCTTAGTTAACTGATCTAGCATAAACTCTTGGTATTGGATCATATGAAACTGACAATTCAAAGCTCTAGCTGATAGAGTAGCAGAGGTGTATACTTTTTTACCCCATCTCTCTAATGACCTGGATTCCCTATCAGAAGGGAGTAGTTTTTTTGCTGAGGTCGCAGCTACTGCCTTAGGCCCCTGGGAAATAGTCTCAGGGTCTGCATGCGGAGCCTTGTATAAGTGGTGATGAGTGTCCGGAACCCTGTAAAACCTATCGGGTTTGGTAGGGGCTGGAGGTAAGGTATCTGGAGCAGTACAAACATCATTAAAAGCATCATCCACTACAGGGAGAACTGGAGGTATAGCTAAAGGCCTATGTTGAGGTAAATGTAAAAAGGTCCTAAGCCTTTTTCTTGAATCTGAGAAATCTTGTCCTTGCCATTGGAATTGTTCTCTCATGGCATGTAAGGTTTCCCCAAAGGAAAATTCCTCTGGTGGAGAGGCAGAAGGAATAGATTCTTCCGCATCGGAATCTTCATATGTAGAATAAGGAGCCTCAGGATGGTCTGTATCATCTGAATCATCAGAAGAGTCAGCTGAGGGCACTGTCTCAGGGTGTTCTGTTCTGGGTCTTTTTTCTGGAGGTTGAGAGGCCCTGTCTGGGTGAGATTGGGATCCTCTTATTAAAGAGATGAGATCCTCTGCCAGAGTAAGCATTTGAGAACTAGAGCTGGGCCTGTGAGAGGGGGGCTTAACAGGTACAGACTTAGCCAATTTGGCTGCTTTAGCCCTGGCAAAGGCCTTTATAGACATGGCTGCAGGAGGCCTAGCAGCACCACGTGCTGGAGTAGAAACATCCAAAGGGATGGTATCCGATAACTCTAGGGAACCCACATTGGTAGGTAAAACTTCAGTGGCCGATTCAACAAGAGTAGAAGGGGCCTCGGTAGTAGTCATGGATTCGGCTGAGGATTGAACCGTTTTCTCGGTTTCGGCCGAAACTGAGACACTCGCGGTTTGCTTAACCGTGGTTTCGGCCGAAACCGCGGACCGCGAAAGTGTCGGTCCTCTTCGTTTTAACAATTTGTGTAGTCGGAGGATCCGACGGCATAATGTACGCAAAATCTGAGCCGAAAAACTGTTCAGCAAACTCCGACCGACGCCTAAGCGTTCGTCGGTTGAAGGAGGCACAGGCTAAACAAGCTGCTACGTCTTGGTCTGGGCCTAAACAAGGTAAACAGTAAGAGTGGAAATCTTTATGAGGTATTTGTTTCCCACAAGTTAAACAGTTGTTTACTTTTTCTGACATCGGCTGAGGCAAGAAAGAGTCCCCAACGGGGTACTTAGCTTTTTTGAAGTCTTCGAAGTAGTATTCGGTAGGAATCTCTGGTTCTGACCGACCGGCACTTGCGAACAGCTTCTGCTTCGGGCGCCACGCGGCAAGAAAGACTGAGGAAAATGGCGTCGGCTGATGCCTTTATACCCGAAGACCAGCAGAGATGACGTCGGGTGAGTGCGACACCAGCCGAAGCCAGACCCAGACTTTGGAATCCGGCCGACCGAAGGGCTGCCTGACGACAGGACAACCCATTTGTAAGGACTGCAGATGCATCCTTGAAGGACATCCTGAATAAGATAAAGCCTCTGGGGAGACATCCCTACCCCCTTTTTGAAGGAGGAGGCTGTGAACCCCTAATAAAAGAGTCAAAAGGTCATTAGCCATTTTAACCATTTGAGATTGAGGGGAACGAGAGGAAACTGGAACCTGTTTCTTCACAGGCTTACAACTGGAGGATTTACTTATAAGTCTGAAGGACTCGGGAGGCTTAGCAACTGCCGAAGTAGTGGCAGAGGTCATCGGTATGCCTGCTGTCAGAATGAAGAATGGTGGCCTTGGACACCGGAGATAGCTTAGTGGCTCCGGATCCAGCTAAAGAGGCGATAGGCAGAAGGTCAAAAGACAAAATGGAAGCCGGAGGTCTGGGGGACTCCGAAATGGTCTCAACTGAGGCCTGCAGTTGAAATTCCACGGACTGCAGATGCTGCAAAGGCACCTCACTGGCTACCGCAGGACTGACGACCAACTTAACATCATCTGAAGACATGGCCCTCTGAAACCTGTTGTGGTCCTTGTCCTTATGCTTCTTAGGGATATCTGAAGCCTGAAGACCAGCGGACACCATACCGACAAACTTAGGTCACACTCCAAAATGCTTAGCTAAAAGCTTAGCCCGACGACGAATAATATGCAGATTAAAGGAAGCACAGCGATCACAATTAGGAATGTCGTGGTCAAGGCCTAAACAAACAATACAATAGGAATGAAAATCTCAATGGGGAATCTGTTTTCCACAGGCAAGACAATTATTAACTTTTTCTGACATTCATTATGGCAAGAAAAGAGGATCCCCAATGGGGTACTTAGCTGTAGTTGACTTCAACTTTGTAGTTAGAATCCAAAAAGATAAATGGCAGACCGGCACTCGTGCAAAAATGCTTCTGCTTCGGGCTCTGTGGCAAGGAAGACTGGGGAAGTGACGTCAGCTGCCTCCTTTTGTATCGGACATCCTTAACAACCGATGACAGCTGATGTCATATTTACTTACCTTTGGTATTCTAGCTGATTGAGGGCTACCGGGAGCTGGATAACCCATTGGTTAGGGCTTCAACAGAGAAACACGATAAACATACCCAAAAGGTTTGGAGAAATTAAAAGTAAAGAAGCAAAACAATACTCAAATGCAGCCACATTTCAGGATAGCACATAACCTCACACATTTCAACAAAGATTCCTTTATTTCCTGTCTAAAACTATATAAATGGAATGCTCTAAAATACATTCCATGGATGATAAAGTAGCACTTTTTAATTCTACTTTCTTGAACATTCTAAATGAACTTGCTCCACTCAAAAAGAGAGAGAGTTAGGGCCAAACATGCCCACTGGTTTTCTTGAAATACATAACACCTTATGAAACTTAGTAATAGTGCCTGAATACATGGCTCTCTACTAAAACACTAAGAAATATTCAAAAACTTCAGCAAACTCAGAAATCAAACAAACTCAAATTCAGTTAGTTAAAAAACGTACTATATTGACCTGCAACATAAAAACTATAAAAATCACAAAACCTTCTGGTCCTGTATAAATCAGCTGCTGAATCTTGGATGCACCACTCAATCATCTCATGATCAACTGTGTTGAGGCTTTAAACTCTCATTTCATTAAGTCAGTCTCATTACTACTTCAAAATCCCCTTATACCAACAAACCCAACAGCACCATCTACCATTCCTATTTATAACCTCTACTTCCAACCAGTACTCACTACTTACATAAAAAAAAAAAAAAACTATTACCTAAATTGAAACCCTCCGTCTTAGCCCCCTACAACCTACCTGGTGAATATCTTAAGGTGGTTGCAAAAAGAATAGGCTACCCCATCTCAAGTCTAATAAATCGCTCAATGAGTGAAACATATGTCTATACCCTCTGGAAAAAAAGTACAGTTGTGTACCTACCATAAATGTAGATGTTCGAGTGTATTCACTGTTGCAGTCATTACACTTGGGTTATCCTGCTGGCAGGCTACCCGCAGTCGGCCAAAATTCCAAAGTCTAGGTCCGGCATCGGTTGCTGTCACCTCTTCCCTGATGTCAGTGCGCCAGGGGTATAAAAGATGCAGCCAACGCCATTTTCTTCAGTTTTTCTTGCCCCAGATGTCAGGTGCCACAAATAGGAAGGCTGAAAAAATTATGCCAAAAGCATGCATGTACTAAAAGAAACATTTCCTTCATCTACAAGCAAATACACCACATAGGTTGTATAGAATTGAGAAGTACAGAAAAGTCTCAGCAAAGAAAAGGGGGATGGTGGGTGGGTAACATGGACTGCAACAGTGAATACACTCGAACATCTACATTTATGGTAGGTACACAAGTGTACTATGTTCATCATGTTTCAATGTTGCAGTCATTACACTTGGGTTGAAACCCAAAGCTGAGGCTGGGTGGCTGGGCCTAAATAGGATTAGGAGAGGCTGCCAGGCCCTGCAGAACTGCAGTGGCAAAGCCTGCTCTGGATTTAGACTAGAGAGGTAAGTGGTAGTGCTTGGTGAAAGTGTGCACTGAACTCCAGGTTGCAGCTTCTAAAATGTCTTTGGTTAGTACTCCTCTGAGGAAGGCTGCTGAAGTGGCTGCTGCTCTGGTAGAATGTGGCCTAATGCCCTTAGGCACTGATTTGCCATGTTGTGAATAGCAGAAGCGAATGCAGTGTCCTATCCATTTTGAAATAGTCTGCTTTGAGATAGGCTTTCCTTGTGATCCTGCAGCATAAGCTACAAACAGTTGCTCAGTTTTTCTGAAAGCTTTTGTTTTGTCCAAGTAGAACTGTAGCTGTCTGTGTATATCCAAAGCGTGCAGAAGTCTCTCCCCTTTGTTCTGGGGATTTGGATAGAATGTTGGCAGATGAATGGTTTGGTTAAGAGCCACACTGGATACCACCTTTGGCATAAATGTTGGGTTTGTCCTTAGAGAGACCCTGTCCTGAAGAAAAACTATGAAAGGTTCCACTGCCATTAATGCCTGTAACTCTGAGACTCTTCTTGCTGAAGTTATTGCTAGGAGCAGAGCAGTTTTTCATGATAAGAATTTTATATCAGCTGTATTGGCTGGCTCAAAAGGAGGTAGTGTGAGCTTTTCTAAAACAAAATTGAGGTCCCAAGTAGGTATTGGTAATCTCCTTGGGGGTCTTATGTTTTTTGCCCCTCTGAGGTACTGTCTTAGTAGTGGATGAGAGAAAATAGGAGGTTCCGTATTGTAATGAGCTGAAATGGCAGAGGCATGGATCTTAATTGATGAGAAGGATAGGCCTTTGTCCAGCATCTCAGTTAGGTATTGTAAAATCTGAGGTATATTTGGGACAAGTGGTTCGAGTCCTTGTGCCTGGTTCCAAGCACAGAATCTCTTCCATTTTTCTGCATAAGATTTCCTAGTGCTGGGCCTCCTGGCTTCTAAAATGACATCCATAACAGTTTTAGAGAGAGGTGTGGTCTGAGTGGCTATATTATCTGCCATGCCGCCAGATTTAAGGTTCTGAGTTGACTGTGCAGAATCTGATTGTTTTGTTGAGTCAGAAGATGAGGAGTTTGAGGTAAAGGCCAGGCTGGGCCTTGAGACAAACTCTTTAGGATTGGGTACCAGTGCTGGCATGGCCATTCTGGGGCAATCAGGATAATTTTTGGCTTCTCTTGTCTGACTTTTAGGAGCACCTTGGGAAGCAGAGGCAGTGGAGGAAAGGCATAAACTGTCAGGGTTTTCTAGCTGAATGATAGAGCATCCACTTTCCATGCTTGTGAGTGATAAGTTCTTGTGCAGAATCTCTGTAGTTGGCAGTTGTGAGAGGAGGCAAAAAAATCTATGTCTGGGCGTCCCCATTTCCTTGTTATCATGCTGAGGACCTGTGAATTTAGTTTCCATTCGTGAGGATCCATGAGATTTCTGCTTAGTTCATCTTCCAGTGTATTTTTCATTCCTGGCAGGAATTGTGCCTGCATATGTACTTGACAGGTCAGTGCTGTGTTACACAAAGTCATGGCTTGCCTGCAGGGAGGGTAGGAATGTGTGCCCCCTTGCTTGTTTATGCACCACATAACTGTGGTATTGTCCATCTTTAGTAATAGTTGTCCTGGATGTAGTAGATCCTTGAAGGCTGTCAGGGCATTCTGTACAGCTAGCATTTCTTTTTGATTGATGTGAAGATGCATTTGTTCCTTGGGCCACATGCCCTGAACACATCCCCCCCCCCCCCAGGCATAATCCGATGCATCTGTTGTTATTGTCTGCCTAGCTGTGGGTAAGGTGAAAGGCTGTCCCTTGTTGTGGTGACAGGCCAGTGACCACCATCAAAACTCCTGTTGCAGGCAGGGAATTAGAGTTATTATTGTTTCCAGGCTGTGGCAATGTTGAGTCCAAACACTTTTTAGATACCACTGTAGTTTCCTCATATGCAGTCTTGCAAATGGAATTAGTAGAATGCAGGATGCCATGAAGCCCAGGGCCTGCAGAATTTTTCTTGCAGGGAGCTGGGTCTTTGTTGCTATCATTTGAAAGTAATGAGTCAGTTGCCTTTGCTTGTCTGGCGTGAGATAAGCCATCTGGGCAGTTGCATTTAAGCTTGCACCCAGGAATATTATCTCTTGCGAGGGCACTAGTTTTGAATTCTTTTTGTTTACTGCGTACCCTAGGCAAATTAGTAATCTTTTTACAAACACCTGATGCTTTAGTAGAATGTCCTTGCTCTCTGCTTGAATAGGGCAGTCGTCCAAGTAGGGATATATTTGAATTCCTTTTTGTCTGCAAAATGCAATTACTGGTGCCAGACATTTTGTGAAGACCTTGGGCGCAGTAGATAAGCCAAAGTGTAGTGCAGAGAATTGGTAATGCATTGAGCCAGCTATGAATCCGAGGTATCTTCTGCAAGATTGTCTGATTGGGACATGCAGGTATGCCTCCTTGAAGTCCAAAGTAACCAGCCAAGCCTTCTTGCCCAGCATGGGTAGAAGCTGCTGCAGTGTTGTTGTTGTTGTGTCTTTCAGCTTTTCCCGGTTAGGGGTCGCCATAGCGGAACTCCGGTCCACTAATGATTGGCAGTTGATTTTTACATGCTGAGTTGCCAGCCCTAACACACAACCTTCAACGAATGCACCATTCACGCATGTCTCCACGCAGAAGACGCTCTAGCTGAGAGTCGAACCGGTCAGCATCTTACTGTGAGGCGACAACAAAAAAGAAGAAGAGGCGACAACGCTACCACAGCACCACCACTGCGGATATTGAATATTGGAACATCCAGGAAAGTATTTAGGATTGGCAGGTCCAGTATTGGTCTCCAGGCTTTGTCCTTTCTGGGTACCAAGAAAAGTCTTGAGTAAAATCCTTGTCCCTGTTCTTGCTGTGGTACTCTTTGAATAGCTCTCATGTCCATGAGAGCAGAAATTTGTTTTTCTGCCTCTGAGCATTGGTTTTGTGGCAGGTCCGGCGTACCTTTTGATTTTGGAACGGTGTGAAAGTGGAACCTGTAACCCTGAGAAATAATATTCAGTACCCATTTGTCCTGGGTGATTATGTGCCAATTTTGTGAGAAAAGTGCTAGCTTTCCCCCTAAGGGTGCTGCCAAAAGGTACGTGTTTGGCATTTGTAGAGGGAAGTCATTGGGACCGTTTCCTATAAGGTTGTGATTTGTCTTCTCCTCCTTTGGGGGCTGAAGCACCCCATTGTTTAGGTCTGTAGGAGCCTTAGTGCTGAGATCTGCCTCTTGGGCATCTGTATCTGCCTCTTTGTGGCCTGTCTGACACCGGAAAGGACCAATTTTTTGAAGGCCAGTTTCTGCTAAACCTAGGTGGTTGAACCTGTAAGAAATCCTTTACTGTCTGCATTGATTTTGCTTTATCCTCCATTTTCTTTAACACCTCTTCTGCCTTAACACCAAACAAAGTATTCATGCTGTAGTGGAGCATCCAATAATTTTACTTTAACATGTTAAGGTAAATTTTGTTCTTTCAACCAAGCATGCCTTCGAATGACAGAGCCTGTAACTGCGGCTCTACAAGAAGCCTCTAATGAATCAAAACCACACTGCAGAGCATGCTTTCCCACTTGTTCAGCTGCATGCAATAAATCCTGCATTTCCTTATTGTCAGGACTTTGAGTTTGTAAGCATTTTCTGTTTTAACAAAGACATGAGGTACTGTTGATATTTAAGCATGTGAAACTGGCAGTTTAAAGCCCTTGAATCCCTATCAGAGGGGACAGGGTTTTTTGCAGTGGAAGCCTTAACCCCTTTGGGACCCTGAGAAATTGTTTCTGGGTCAGCAGCAGGGTTTTTATAAAGAAATTTATGAGAGTCTGAGACCCTGTAGTACCTGTCTGGCTTGACTGGTGCAGGGGGTAAAGAATCAAGAGACAGACTGGATTCAAAGAAAACATCATCAACAATATCAAGCACAGGGGGGGATAGCCAGGCGCCTGTGCTGAGGCAATAAAAGAAAGTCCCTGAGCCTTTTCTTGGATTCTGAATAATCCTGGCTCTCCCAATGGAAATGCTCCCTCATGGTGTGCAAGGTTTCCCCAAAAGAATAATTCTCAGGCGGAGAGGCTAAAGGTATAGATTCTTCTGCATCAGAGTCCTCATACAGAGGAAGAGAATAGCCCTGATTTGAAGAGGAATCAGAGGAAATAGAAACCTGGTCAGAGGAGTCATAGTCAGTGTCTTGCCTAGGCTTTTTATCAGGAGGGGAATGGGAACCCCTGATCAAAGTAATTAGGTCCTCGGACATTTTAAGCATCTGTTTCTTTGGCATGGATGACTGTCCAGGACAATGCTGTACTTCTTTCCTTGTCTTTAATGGTGTATTTGACTTTGCCTTGGCTGCTGTAGTGGACTTAATAGTAAGCTGCGAAGGTCTGAAAACACCCTCAGAAGCAGATGCCTGCTCAGCGGCTCCGGACCCATCTGAGGGAATAGTTTCCGCAGGCCCAATACCTTGAGTTTCCAGAGGCCTAGGTGTCTCCATGTGGGAGTCGGATACGGCCTGTGGCTCTCAGGTAGCGGGTGTCAGGGCTGCGAAAGCGCCTCACTGAGAACCGGCGACTGGCCTACAAGAGGCTTCGTCATCGGTTTTGGACCTCAGATGCCTGTTCTTTTCCTTGTCTTTGCATTTTTTATGAATTCCAGTCATCGGTTGTTCCGATGGCATTATGTAGTTAAAGTAATGTAAAGCAAAATCAGACAGACACTTAATAGTGCGTTTGTTGAATTTAGCATAAAACCGACAACTAGTAACGTCGTGGTCAGGGCCTAGGCAAGGAATACAGTAAGAGTGAAAGTCCTTATGAGGTATTTGCTTCCCACAAGAAATACAACTGTTAACTTTTACTGACATCGGTCTGGAGCAAGAAAACGTTTCCCCAACGGGATACTTAGCTTTACTGAAGACTTTGGTTCTGAAATTCGATTTTGAAAATCTCAGGAGTCGGCCGACCGGCACTTGCGAACTGCTTTTGCTTTGGGCACCACGCGGCAAGAAAGACTGAAGAAAATGGCGTCGGCTGCATCTTTTATACCCTTGGCACACTGACGTCAGGGAAGAGGCGACAGCAACCAACGCCGGACCTAGACTTTGGAATTCTGGCCGACTGCGGGTAGCCTGCCAGCAGGATAACCCAAGTGTAATGACTGCAACAGTGAAACACGATGAACATCACATTCATGCCTTCCACAATGGTGGACATTCAACTGAGTGCTCAAACGTCAGGCCTGTTGCCCTCCTCTTGACCTACCAAAAATAGTCAAAAAAATATATCCAGTCACAACTTTTTACATTATCTCACACAAATAACTTCTTTTCTTCATCTCAGTGTTGCTTCTGTTCCCACCATAGTACCCCTACCACATAACTTAGTTTCACCAATACAATAAACACAAGCAGGAATGAAGTAAACCTAGTGTCTGCCCTCTTGCTCACTCCATTCTCCTACACAAACTTCATAACATAGGACTCAACACCACTAGTGTATCATGGTTCTATAGCTACCTCCAAAATAGATCTCAAGGTGTCAAGTGGCAGAAAGACATCTCATCTTTCCTTGCCATCCAGTCAGTGTACCACAAGAATTAATCTTGGGACCCACTAACATCTTCATCAATGATCTACATAAAATCTGTAAAACTGCATCCCTAGTACAGTACACTAATGACTCCACAGTTATCTGTAGCGCAAAATACATCAAACTACAAGAACTTACCCAAGAGTCCTTGTCCTCTATAGAAACCTAGCTGACATCTGCCAAGCTATTCCTAAACCCAAATAAATCCAAACTTTA
>NC_056737.1:1259137605-1259154945 GCF_019279795.1 Protopterus annectens
CCCCCCCTTTATGAACCACATCAATCCACATGGCTGTTCTCTCCTGATGGTCCAGGCTTGTCCATGAGAACAACAGCTGATAGTTGTGGATGATGCTGGTGATTATAATTTCCTCCTCAGCTGCACTGTAAGTGGGAGTCCTCGGGTTCACCATACTCCCCGAAAGACATAATGATGGAAATATGTCTGAGCAACTCATATGTCAAGTTTACCATAATACAATACACATATCGGTCTCCCACCACCATATCAGCTCCAACATAATGTTCACACAATGCTAGTGGTATGCATCCGGTATGTGTACCATTGGGTCATATAGTGTATTGTACAACACTTTTTGCGATGTGTTTATAGACATGCTCCCTGTGGGGACACTAGAGTTGCTGGGCTGTTGCAGGGTATTTCACCTGTATGCCATTGTCACTGCCACTATGTTTCCACATATGCATGTGGTATGCTTGCTATGTGATTGCTACACATCTGCCATTCTCTGATATTGGGGATATCTATGCATGCTGTTGGACATGTTCTGGGATTGTGTGGACTATTACAGCCCACATATGTTCCATGACAGTTACACACCAGTATGTGTAGGGGTTATTTGCCAGCAGGAACACCACTCCAACCTAATGTGCACATGTTACCAGTCCACATCACATCTGTGACCCACCATTAAACCTCATTATCTACTGTTCCATCACAACATTCATGTGGAACCACTTCAGGGGATGGTGTCCTCCCCCATGGAGCACACACAGACATATGTCTGTCACACAGTTAGGTCGAGGGTCTTGTGCATAGGCAGCTCCACAGAGACATGGGGTATGTGCTACATCACCTGGAGCCATGCAGTACACATACACAAGGTTCAATAAGCATGTCCCTCCTGCCCAGCGCACAGCCCAGGCACCTTTATGTCAATGTAGATGCTGTCGTGACTGTCCACGGGTGGGAACCTTGTTCCCTTTATTCCCATGTGGGGGCTCAATGGCCTCCACATTCCAATTGTAACTACCCGTCCACAGTGTTTAACCACCACATGTGTCATATACCAGCCCTGTATGCTGTCTTGTTTGTCACCCAACCAGACCTACATATTAATATGTGCCTAATACCCTTCACCAACATATATATCCCACCGTCTCATGCAATTGCAATGTGTTCCCAACATGAGTTACACACCACACTCCACACTCCATCTTGCAGTCATGTACTGGTGTGTAGGTATGTTGTGTATTGATGTGTGATGTTCTCTCCAACATGTTATGGCAGAGGACATATATTCACACACACACACACACACACACACATATATATATATATATATATATATATATTTATATATCTATACACACACACATATACATATATATATATATATATATATATATATATATATATATATATATATAGACACTAACACACACACACACACACACACACACACACACACACACACACACACACACACACACACATATACACACACATATATACATACATATATATATATATATCAGTCTGTATATATATATATATATATATATATATATATATATATATATATATATATATATGTGTGTGTGTGTGTGTGTGTGTGTATGTATATATACGGATCTACCTGAGTAGATCGAAACGTCATAACACCGACAAAGCACCAGAAGATCAACAAGGCAGAAGACTGATGGAGGAAGACACCGACGCTGAGAACACTGAGATGGGGAAAGGATGTGTAAGTATGCGGTAGTGACGGCCGTTAGGTCAAGTAAGGTAAGGGTGTGTGATGTTGACGGTCTGTAGGGGTAGGGGTGGGATAAGTGAGTTAGGGATAGGGCGCGGGTTAGGTAAGGGTGCGAGTAAGGTAAGTGTGCGATATTGGCGGTCTGTAGGGATAGGGGTGAGATAGGTGAGTTAGGGTTAGAAGCCGGGTTAGGTAAGGGTGCAGTAGTGATATTTTTAAGAAGGGGGTCAAGTGAGTTAGGGTTAAGTGTGGTTAGGTGAGTGTCTGCGATAGTGACGGACCTTAGGGTTAGGAGTTTGGTTAGGGTTGTAGATAGTTGTGTATGTAAGGGTTAGTGTTGGTTTGTAAGGATTTTGGTGTGCTTGTGTTGTGTGTGTGGGTTTTGGATAGGGGATTTGTTTGTTTGTTGTTATGATGTGTTGAGTGTATGTGGTGTCGTGTTTGTGAACTGTCGATTATGTGGTGTCGGTGAAGTGCTTGTCGGTGTTATGAAGTTTCGATCTAGTCAGGTAGATCCATATATACATATGTGAATATATTTGTAGATATAATTTTGTGTTGTTTATATATCTATTTAAATGTATAACTGCCTGAGGTTCTGTAAACATACACAGCTGTGAATATGTATCACACATATATGTATCTGTATGTGGGGTGCATATGAACATCTGGACCACACTCATGTGCCCTCTTTACTTCACAGCTGAACTGTTCTGCCTTGTTGCAACACAGGCAGGTGTCACATGTGAACACAGACAAACTCTCTCCAACCAAGAATGAACTTGACAGTCATGAGGAGAAGGTAAACATTTGCACCACACCGCACTCATCACATAGTCTCACTAATTCTACACCACCAAAATCCACACATAGTAACACAAAAACATTTGCAGAGGCTCTCAATAATAATCTGTCTAAGCAACAGAGACCTCCAAAGCAGAAATGCAAGCAACCTCCATTCCCCAACACAACCCAAATGACAAATAGCCCACAGACTCAGTGTGCCACTCAACCACAGCCAATAAGGCAAAACAACGTACCCAACATACTAGTCATAGGTGACTCTATAGTCAGGCACACTGATGTCCCACTCACCAGGCTAAACAAGGAGAAGGTTACTGTCAGCTGCCTGTCAGGTGCCAGGATCCGCCACATAACCCATGCACTCAGGTCACTCCACAACAAGTGCAAATATGACTCTGTCATTGTCCATGTTGGTGTGAATGACCTGAGATGTACCTCCCCGGACTACATGAAAAGAGACATGGAAGAGCTCTCCGATCTTGTATCCCAGGCAGGTATGAACCTAGCCCTGAGTGGCATTCTGCCATTGTCCAGAATGATACCACAGTACAAGGACAAAATGATTGACAACAATTGGCTAAGCTTCTGGTGTCATTCTAAGGGGATCCAGTATCTGTCTGCTTGGGATGACATGGTCGACAGACCACAATGCTATGCCACAGATGGCCTGCCCCTGTTGCCCCTGGAATTCCAGATACTGGCTAAGGCTCTTGCTGCCCCTATAGTGCCTTTTTTATTCAGAGTTCAAATAACAAATTCACCACCATAACAGGAACAGGCAAGCAAAAACTGAGGGTAATGCTACTCACTGCTAGAAGTCTAAATCTCAAAATGCACTCACTCGAGGCACTCCTTAAAATGGAGAACATCAATATCTGTGCAGTGACTGAGACCTGGTTCAAGGCTCCAGAGAGCACCCCTGCACTACCAGGCTATAACTCATATCACAATTTTCGGCCCTGTAACTTGGAGCGAAACACCAAAGGCGGAGGTGTGTCCATATTCATTAAGGATATCCACATCTGCAGGCTAGTTGCTCAGCATAATGCATCCGAGGTTATCCAAGTGCAACTAACTCTGGGCAAAACTACAATCCAAATTGTAGCTTGCTACAGATCCCCCAACATGCCCCAGGATTCCAACTCCTCTTTTCTTGATGTACTGGAAAATATTAGGGTTCAACCAAACACCCTAATAATAGGTGACTTCAACTACCCCACTATTAACTGGGAAAACTACTCGTGTACCAACTCCTTAGCTCAACACTTTCTGGAATTCATAAACTCCAATGCCCTAGATCAACTTATCCACACCCCCACCAGGGGCAACAATATCCTAGACCTAGTCATTACCAACATGAGTGACCGGTGTTCCACACCTGAAGTCAACTCCTCGTTGGTCCGATCCAACCATAAGCTTATCACCCTTGATATCAACATCCCACTCCTACCCACCATTAAGAAAACCACAGTAAAAAAATTTTCCAAAGTCAGCTTCATGCTTCTTAAGACAGAAGTGGTGAACTTCATGACACCCATGCAGATGGACAATACAGTTACAACTGCTGAATCCTACACAAATGCACTCTATAAGCTCTAACATGAGTGCATGGATAGTGCTGTCCCAAACAAAACCAAGATGCTATCCTCAAAAAAAAAGGAAGCCAATCTGGTGGTCCCCTACCATAAACAAACTGTAAAACAAAAGGAAAAAAACTGTTGCAAAAGAGAGTAAAATCCCATGAGTGGAGGAGCTCCCTGGTCAGCCTCAGTAAGAAGTTGAGATCCATTATAAGATCCTCCAAAGCTAGCTATGAAAACAAAATTGCCACTAAGTTCTAGGACAACCACAAAGCATTCTATAGCTATGTCAAGAATCTAGATGGCAACACCCAGATCTGCTCTGAGTTACAGCACAAAGGCACGAAAATTACAGAAATAACTGATATTGCCAACATCCTGGCAGATAGGTTCAGTGCTAACTTTAACCTCCTCTCACCCCCTAAAGGGCCCATATATATATACAGGAAGAATGCAGAGTCCCTGTAATCACAACTATGCAGGTAAAAGCTGCACTCTCTAAAGCCAAAAACACAGCATGCATGGGACCGGACAACATCCCAGGGTGCATTTTACATGAACTTCAGAATGAACTGGCTCCCCACTTAAGAACCATGTTCAGTAATAGCCTCGCATCAGGCTTTGTGCCCACTGAATGGCGCACAGCAACAGTTATCCCACTCCACAAAGGGGAAGCCACCATTGATCCCGGGAACTATTGACCTATTAGCCTGATGAGCCTGGTCTGAAAGGCCATGGAACATATCATCATGGAACACATAAACAAAGACATTGGTAACCTCCAAACTCTGGATCCCACCCAGTTCGGGTTTGTGAAAGGCAGATCATGCCTCCTGAACCGGATTGACTTCTTTGAGGCAGTCACCAAAGCCATGGATGAAGGAAAGGTGGTTCACACAGCCTATCTTGACCTTGCCAAGGCTTTCAACACCATCCCCCATTCTAGAATTATAGTTAAATTCACTAAACTAGGTATAAATCCCTACGTCACAAGATGGGTTGCCAACTGGCTCACTGACAGAACCCACACTGTAAACGTTGCAGACTCTAAATCTGATCTCAAAGTAGTGACAAGTGGAGTACCATAGGGTTCCTTCCTGGAACCTCTCCTGTTTGGTATCTACTTCTCTGAAGTACAGGCTAACACAGAAGGCCTCTGGCTAATGAAGTTCACAGATGACTGCAAACTAGGAACCATAGTCAAGACCCCAAATGATGTGGACATCTTACAGAAGGGCTTCACTGAGACAGATACCTGGTGTCAGAGCCATGGCCTCAAGCTCAATGCCAAAAAGTGGTGTCATCCCCTTTGGTAAAAACTCTGTACCCATGAACTACCACATAGGCACTAATCTACTTAACACCGAATGCGTGATAAGAGACCTTGGGACCCAGGTGGACAGTAGTCTCTCCTTTGATAGTCACATCACCACAGTAGTCAGGAAGTCATTCTACATGGCACACCTCATCATAAAAGGGTTCTTATCCAGGAAAAAAGAGGTCATTGTTCCCCTCTACTCGACACTCATTAGACCCATTATAGAGTACAACGCCCCTTTTGGAAGGTACCTCACAAGACATCTGCAGCAGCTGGAAAGGCCACAGAAGTACCTCACAAAGAGGATTACTGACCTCAAACTAATGCCCTCCACTGTCCTTCTCAAAAAGCTCCAGCTTTACTCTGTAGCATATCGCCTACTCCGAGGTGATCTCTGCCTAGCATATAAAGTTATGTCAAACCCAGAGCTGTTGGACATGCTACACCTAAAGAAATCCCAATCCCTCTGAGCCACACTCTCTAGGGACCTAAACCTTGTCACCACAATAAACAGGACATGCTGGAGGGATAGATTCCTGTCCCAGAGACTTCCTATACTCTGGAACAAGCTACCCATCTATGTCAAGCAAAGTTCTTCATTAACACTCTTCAAGAAAAATCTTGATGAATGGATGGTAAATAGAAAATATACCCCAGAGATCACGTCTGTGTCTCTGCTTGACAGTGGCACAGGAAATTAACTTTCTTGGATAGAGTAAGCCTTGGAACCTTGCTGGCTAGGCTTGCATAGGCCCTTTGACCGATAGCCTAGTATCTACCTATGAACATTAGGGGGGTATATATGGTGACAAATTTTAGATAAGCATATTACACCACTATGGCAGTTGGGCATGCTATGCTACACTTTAACATGACTGTCCAGCAGGTGGTGTGGTCTCTCTCCCATGTGTCTATCATGGCAGCATTAATACCCCCTTCAGCCATTGGCCACAGTAATTTACAGAACCCATGATATCATGGGTCACATCTTTGCCATTCACTGCTGGTCTGCACATTTGACAGGTATGTCACACTGCCCACAGGGACTGACACGACTGTCCAGTGAGTTGTTGAGCAGAACATCATTACAGGAACAAGTACTGATGGCACATATACATCCTTTCACAGTATACATCCTATTATTCTATGCCATATACTACATGCCAGTAAATGCATATCTGTTTCACATACCTGTTATGTTTTTTTCTGCTGTAACACAACCCTGAGCTTTGTGACCTTTCTTAAAAGTTTTTTTCCTCTCTCTCTCTCTCTCTCTCTCTCTCTCTATCAGTCTCTCCAGTAGAGTGATTGAGCTGGTTTGAATAGATTGCAGCATGCTTTTGTTGGTATTGCACATGATCAGGTGGTGGCCTCTGCACCAGTCAGTGTCCACCAGTTGCTAATTGCATGCAGTCTGCTGTGTAGTACTTCAGATAACCACTGTCATGGTAACCCTGTACTATAAATTGCTGCCTTCTGTGGGCGTTGTCCCTTCCCCTTTATAGTATGGATGACATCCTTCCTGTGTGTAGACATCAGTGTTATAGACAGCAGGTAGCAATACCTCTTACAGCAGAACCTGCAGACACAGGCCAAATCCACATTTGGGTAAGGTTCCAGACCTACAGACAGCATGAGTAGTGTTGTTGTCTGCAATGTATCTTGCTGTTCTTACAGGGTTTCTTTGTACATAGTACTTTTTCATGGAATGTCTGTCTGCATAGCTCTCAACTGTGGGCCTATCCATATGATACCAGGGGGATTAGCTGTTAGGTTTTGTCTGTACACCACACAGGTATTGTCCCAGATATATCTGTGGCATTCTGTCTGTTGAGTGCTATCAGCACATGGCTACATACATTTGTATTTCAATGTTGTATCCCTGCATAAGGGTATGCTACAATGAATCTTGTAACACCCACAATTTCCAGGGTATGTAACAGCAATAATGCAAATATGGCCCTATGTTCCTATCTCTGTCCTCCACATATATGCCAATCTTTGTCCTGCTGTGATACAGGAGGGGTTGTTAGGTGATGGCCTATCATTATTTACCGCTAGCATTACTGCTATCATCCCAGTCATGTTGTGGACTCCCACACCAACTGTTGGACCAAGTCCATATATATATATATATATATATATATATATATATATATATATATATATATATATAGGGGTAACAGTTGGAGAACACATATGTGCCCTTGTACATTCCAGAGGTAAGTATGTGGTACACAGTGTTCCCTGCCCTTGTACAGCCTTTTATGGGAGGGATGATGACTGATATTTTGACTGATTGTGCTGCATGATATGTTTATGAAAACTTCAGGTTATGTATATCTGCCATGGTTTAGTGGTTCATAGGTTCATAGGTAGGTACTAAGCTATTGGCCCTAGGGCCTATATAAGCCTAGCCAAAAGGTACCCTGGCTTTTGCCACCCAAGAAAATTATTTTTCTGTGCCACTGTCGAGCAGGTAAATCCCTTTGTGTATGGAGTGCAGGATCCTGGGTTCGAGCCTTGGAGAGGCAGTTTATTTTGTTGCTGGGCAGAACAAGGGACATTGGCTAAAGAGTGATTAAGGCACTTTTAATCAGTTGTAAGCAGGTTTGCATGGGTTTGCGCGATGGTAAGCACTGCCAACCTCCGCTTATGTTTTCTTACAGTCAGTTAGCTTCAAATCTCTCAACCTGTGTAGGCATAGCTTACCCCCATGCAAACCCGAGCAAACCTGCTTACTGCTGCTTAGCAGTGCTTACTGCCACTTACCCCTGCGCTAATTCCTTTAAAATAAAAGAAAAAGGTCTTGATAGGACAATAATGAAAATGAGGCACAAAGAGGGAAAGACAGTAGAGAAAATAGCTAGGCATGTGCAGGAAGGGTATAGGAAAGGTCCATAGCTGCCCATTTCTTCTACAGCAACAGCTGTGCATGTACACTATATTTGCAGGCACATTTGGACCCTCTAACCCCTGAGAGAGAGGTGAGGACAACATACATTCATTGTGATGCCAATTAGACTAGATTACATGTGTCCAGTGGACACATGTGCAAAATGAACAGCTATGTACGGGGTGAGATTTTTTTGTGGGAACAGATTGCCTTTTTTTTCAGGTGAGAGTGGTATGTTGGGGAGGGGTAGTAGGCATATTTGGGGAGGTAGGTTGGGTAGGTTGACAGACAAGACACACAAGATGCATACAAAGCCATTATATGACACATGTGGGGGTAAACACCTTGGATGGGGAGGGGTGTTTGGAAGTCGCAAGCCCATGAGCCCCCAACTGGAAATAGTGGGACTGAGGTCCCCACCCATGAGCAGTCACCACTGCACCTTCACGGCCCCGCAGGTAGCTGTGCTGGGGGCTGTGTAGGAGGGGCAGGCTCACCCTCTAATAGTGACACTCCTCAAGCTAGCATAGCCGCTCTCAATACTCCAGATCAAGCTCCTTACGCACCATGGCCTGGACCTGTTGACGAGTGACAGGTTCCCCTCCGTGCCCACTCCGAGGGGGGGATGAGGCCTATCCCTTGCAGCAGTTCCACCTGAAGGTGATGCAGGGCCCACGGAGGAGGAGTTCCCAGGCTGGGCTCCAGATGTGCTGGTGCCCAGTGCCATGGCCAGCTGAGGTGGGACAGGTGGGTCCACTGGGACCGGCCTTCCCATACGAGCAATGTTGTCACAGTTTTATGACAGATATGGGTTAGTAACAGTCAACAGCATTTAGGATTAGTTATAACAGCATGCATAGGTATTCCCATTAACCCAACACACCAGATTTAACACAGTTGCAGAGCAAGCAGAACAAATGCATATATGGAACAACAGTGGCCATTACAGGAGCATGCAGGTTTCATTGATGGCAACAGGCTACCAATATGGGTGTATTTTCACATGGTACATGCATAGAAACAAATGTGAATATTTATAAACCATTAGGACATATGTCCCAACAAAAGTTTGGAGTGTACACATACCAGTTGAGGAGTGTCATTGGGTTATTATGCACATATGGTAGGGGTGAGTGAGAGAGTTCAATTAACAACTAATATATCCTTGTAGTTTTTATAACATTCTTAGTCACTGCAGTGGTCTTTCCCTTACATGTATTATTACACTACACAATGGCCTGATATTGTACACTGGTATGTTTATAAATTATTATATACGTGATCTGTATCTTACATACAGGTGTGACAGGCTGCAGGTGTTAATGCAATATATGTTGAGAATTGCTGTCATACACTTTGGATGAGGTGCTAGAATGACAGGTTTGTTTCAATATACATTCTCTGACTATGTACACATTTGACTATCAGTTATATGTCACTGACAGCTGCCTCCAATTCTTGGATCATCACACTGGATTTTCAGGGGAACAGGGTACCAAGCTGGTGATATGGGCCATTTATCTAGACATGCTGAACAGATAGGAACAGTTGTGGGGTATGAATATGCATACAACTTATAATTTGAACATTCTAGCAAATTCTGTACTGTTGGGTGCTAAGTATGCATACAGCTTTCTATCTGAACATTGTATCAAAATTTGTACAGTTGTGGGGTATGATTATGCATACAACTTAGTAGTACTCCCAGGATTCAAACTCCTGCTGTGTGCGACAAAATACTATAGCTAACAACACAGTGCACTGTGCTATCAGGGAATTGATGTAAAGCTTTCAACTGTTTTCTAAGTCTCCCTAACTTGTACAATATAACTGACCTCTTGGCACTTCCAGCATTGTTATGCAGGACTTCCTGCCCATTTTATCTGCATACCACGGTGTGGGTGGCACTGCTTAAGATATAACAGCACTATTTATAGTATGGAACAGATTGCCAACATATGAGAGAAGAGTAAAGAGAAGCACTCCAGGGGTTATACCTTTATTCACAGACTATTACACATTTATTTCTACTGGTACAACACTTTCTAAGGCTTTTATATTTATTTGTTATGACAGTACATACAGACTGATTACTAACTGCCACGCAATGCAACCTTTGCAGCCCAGCATCATGGGCTTGCTGGCTCACAACTTGCTCATCTGCAGCTGTCAGGGAAATGCAGTGATGTTTAGCCATACCTATCCATAGTATACACAAGCTAGGCAATTATTTACTACTTAGTAGAATGAGTACATACTCAGTCCTGGGGCATTGGGCATCTGCCGTGACTCCTGGATCCACTGTTCCAGCACATCCCCCCTCCACCGCTTCAGGTCAGCATGGTGGTGGCTGACCTGCTCACCAGTCCGGGGGATACCTGTGGCACTGGTGAGGTCACAGGCGAGACTGTCCCAGGCCTCCGTTTTATACTGCAAGCTCTGGTACTGGCCCTGCAGTAGTCTCTGATCATGGTGTTTTACCAGGAGCCATACCATGATTTTTGACTCCTGGATGCCCCAGCACTGTGCTCTAAATCGAGTGCCTTCACCCACGCCAGCCATTCTGCCTGCACTAGGAAGCTGCAACCAGTTATGAGTAGTATTCCCACCTGTGGGGTTTAAATACGGCCATTTTCCTGCACTTCCCCATGATTGGCCAGTTTTAAAAAGGCTAAGCTATGGGCAGACCTGCTTACATGAGGTTGGCACTGCTTAAGTAGGTATACCACTAGGCAGGCAGATTTAATTGGCTCCCCTACACATTGCTTACACTTACTAACTTGAGCTGTGCTGTGGTTAGCATTGCTTAATAGTTAATTAGCACTATATTTGCCATTTGGCAATGATTTATTCTTCATTACAGGTTATATATGTGTCTGGTATCCATGATTCATGTGTACGCACACTGTATAGGGGCTGGGGACTTCTACACTTTATTACAATAAAACCTTAAATCTATGATTACTGCAGTGCTCCAGTTCACATATTTATGTTCTGTGGCAAGTTATCCAACATCACACTGTACATAGATTCAGTTCACATGCTAGGTTTGATTTTCCTGTGGTACGAATTAGTTTGCTGATACCTCATTCATATCAATTGCTATGATGTCTTGGTGGTTAACTACTGTGACTGTAGTGTGCAGGATCTGAGTTTGAGCCTTGCAGAGGCAGTTTATTTTTTTGCTAGGCAGAACAAGGGCCATTGGATACAGTGTGATTAATGTACTTTTGAGCAGTTGTAAGCAGGTTTGCACAGGGGTAAGCACTGCCTACATGGGTTAAGCAATTTAGAAACTTACTGGATGTAGGACACTGTAACCGGAAATTAGCAGTGCTTACCTTCGCGCAAACCCACGCACACGGCCTTAAACTCGCTTACTAGTGCTAACATATGCTTACTAATGCTTCTTGCTGCTTAACCTAACTACTGCTTTATGCATAAGTATAATATGCATATTATACTTATGCATAAAGCAGTAGTTAGGTTAAGTTAGGTTATTATAATATAATCAGGCTTTTACCAGTGTAACCTTGTATAATAATCTTTTATATACATATAAAATACAATTACAATGTTATACCACCAAGCAACCTTAATCAACATGCTCTTAAAACCTTCATCCATCTCTATTTTACTACTACTACTTCTTAAACTTTCCTATCTTCACTACCTCACCCAACCCAGTACCTCTTACCATTCACAATTCTATCATATAACTAACCACCTTAATTCTCCTCTCTCACATTCACACTCATCTATTTCTCCCCATCTATATCCTATAAAACACCTCACCTCTCAGAAATACTCCATCCCCATAGCGACCAGAAACCCCTTCACCACCACAACAGAACCCAATCCTTTTATTAAACTGCTCAATTACCTCTCTAACCAAATTCTTCATCTGATTACCAGTCTTTTATCAGGTGATATCCATCCCAACCCAGGCCCCTCCAAATCAACCAGCATACGCAAGCCTATACTACTTACTTCTTTAAACTCCCAAAGTATAGTCAACAAAGTCGCAACCCTCCATGCCTGGCTCATGCATAATAAACCTGACATCCTATCTATCTCAGAAACATGGCTAAAACCCTTTATAAAAGACTCTGAAATAATTCCGCCTAACTATTCTATCATTAGAAAAGGCAGGTCCCACAAAAGCGCGGTGGTATAACTCTCCTATATTCATCCTCCTTGCTAGTTACTCCCTATAACAAACCTATTCCACACTTTAACAATGCTGAATTACTCCTCACTCTCCTTCAAGTTAATAAGCACAAACACATATGTCTAGCATCCCTCTACATCCCCCCAGGGGATAATATTTCCACTCTTGAAGATATCCTCTCCTGGCTCTCCAATAACATCAGCAATGAAACCATAATCTTAGGAGATGTAAATATTAACTGGGCCTCCATTCAGTCTCCAACTAACCCCCTTAACATCAGCCTTTATAATTTTTCCCAGCTAATCAACACCGTAACACATCCGTCAAAACATCTCTTTTGTGGCAGTATTCTAGATTGGATTCTAGTTTCACATCCCCACTATTTTTCTGACAGTGGCACTCTTCCCGACCCTCTAAGTGATCATATGCCCATCTTCACTCACCGACTCCCCTGTATCTCATACCGCACCCACAATTATATTACTACCCGCAACCACAAAAATTTTAACCCAACAACCTTTTTAAATTCTCTAAAAGCAATTAATTGGAATAATCTAAGGACATTATCCTTAGAAAATGCAGTTGCCCACTTCAACTCAACATTCTTAAAAATACTAGACTCCCAAGCCCCTTTGAGGACAAAGAGAATACAAACTAATTCTGCCTGGCTATCCAAAAACACACTAGCAACCATGCGCCTTAGAGACAAAGCCTGGGCACGCTATCAGGAAAACAAGACCCCTGAACTCCACATTGAATACAAAACCCTTCAAAATAAAGTGAAAAAGTTGATTATCTCTGATAGACAAAATTACTTCTATACACTCCAAAACAATAATAAAACAAATCCTCAGAAATTCTGGAATGGAATCTCTACCCTCCTTAACCCCAGCAAACCACACACCCCTACCCCAGACCCAAATGCCCCAGATTTAGACTTAGCTACTCAATTTAACTCCTTTTTCATTGAATCTATTAGCAAACTAACTTCCTCATTCCCTAGTTCCACCTCACTATCTAATACACCCCCACCCTCTCCTGCCAACAATCCACCCTGCACTGCTGCTCCTTCCTCATTCCTATCTACTTACTCTCTATCCTCCACCTCTTCTCCTACTCTAACTTCCACATCATCCTTACCATCCTCTAATACTCTCTCTCCCCACTCAGCTCTATTCTCATTAAAACCTATACCCACTTCTACTATTAAGAAACTCCTTCAGAATTTGAAGCCATACACTAACGCACCTGATAACATCCCCTCTTACTTCCTAAGCATAGCTGCTGAAGCAATTGCCTATCCCATAAGCATTCTAATCAACCGCTCCATCCAAGAATGTACAGTGCCCCAAATCTGGAAACAAGCCTTTATCATTCCTCTGCATAAAGGTGGCAATAATTGTAATTTCAACAACTTCCGACCAATTGCTATCCTGTCCCCCATTTCTAAACTTCTAGAAGAGTGTGTCCAACTTCAACTCTTACCACATCTCTTAGATAATAACCTTCTAACCCCTACACAACATGGTTTTAGGCCAAATCATAGCACCATGACAGCCCTCCTCTCCTATCTTGAAACTGTAAATAAAGCACGCGACTCTGGCCAAATTGTTTCTACCCTACTACTTGACCTCTCTAAGGCCTTTGACACTATCTCACACAGCCTGCTCTTAACTAAACTTTCAAAACTTAACCTTTCTCCCTCCTCTGTGAACTGGTTCTCCAGCTACTTATCAAATAGATACCAAGCTGTAAAATGGAAAAAGGCCACTTCCTCTTTTCTTAGTACCCCCACCGGAGTTCCCCAAGGTTCCATACTTGGTCCCCTTCTTTTCAATATATTTATAAACGATTTCCGCAAATCTATTCCATTCTCAAACATTATCCAATACGCAGATGATTCTACCATTATCTGCTCTGCCACATCTACCCCTATGCTCCAAAAGCTTACACAAGAAGCTTTTTCAACTACTGAGCATTGGATGAAAGTAAACCACCTAGCACTCAATGCTTCCAAAACTAAACTAATGGTATTTACCCCCTCTAAAACTACTCCTTTCGATATAAACACATTCTTAATTACTAGTCAAAATAACTCATTTCTGGAACTGGTGTCAGAAACCAAGTTACTTGGTGTCCAAATTGACAACCAGCTTAATTTCAACTGTCATGTACAACTAAATATTAAAAAAAACCATCAAAAACTAGGTATGCTCTACCGTCAAAATCAGTACCTTACAAGCACCTCTAAAATTACTCTCTCTTCTTCCTTTCTTATCCCCTCCCCTCTCTATGGAGCACCACTCCTAACTAATCTTCAGTCCTCTCTAAAAAAACAACTTTCCTCTTGCTACAACAAAATCGCCAAGTTTGCTAACAGCCACAGGTCCTCCACCCACCACTGTTCCTCTCTCCAAAAACTTAACTGGCTTGAACTACCTAATCATCTCAACTATACTCAGCTAACCCTAGCCCATAAGCTCATTTTCAACCCCTCTCTTTGTCCCTCCCTGTCTTCTGCCTTTAAGATGCACCTACCTGATAGAGTTTTAAGGTCAAACAATCAAAACCTATTAGAAGTACATAAACCAACTCGTCCCCCAGGCAAAAACTTACTATCCTTTAACCTAGCTCGTCTTTGGAACTCACTCCCACCATCCATTCGCACCACCTCTAACCATTACATGTTCAAAAAATCTCTTCACAAACATCTAAAGTCCCAATGGGAATGCTCTTGCTCCCACCCCTCATAATAAAATATAGTCATTTTCATCTTCCTTTCATGCTCATGTATTTGACTGTACCTTGTAAAGCTTATGCTCCTTACAAAATAACTACTCTGTATGATAAAGCATTATTACTTTTCATAGCCTAAACACCTCACATTATCATCACTAGATTGTATTGTTTGAAATGTTCCTGGATTTTGAAATGAAATGTTTGTATCTTTTACATTTGTATAATTTTCATTAGTAATCTATTGTGTGTACCTAGTATGTTGTTTTTGGAGCTTTTCTCCCCAGGACCCATTGAAAACGGGTTCATTGTGGCCCAATGGACTATCCTGGTAAACCAACTGCAAATAAATAAATAAATAAATAAATAAATAATGATACTGACACCTCACATGTGCATTTCCTGCAGTACTCTAGGTTATATATATATATATATATATATATATATATATATATATGTATGTTCTTTCATGGCAGCAGTACTCCATTTCATATATATATATATATATATATATATATATATATATATATATATGTTATTCCATGGATTCTTTGTTATCCACTTCAGCCTTTTCAGCTGCTTTAACCGTAGCAAAGCAATGGGCAAACCCACGCACCTACGGTTAGCTGTACTCAGGGTTTAAAAAAAAAATAAATGCAAGGGTTTCTTCATTCTATTTCAATGTACTGTTGCTGTTGAACACATGGGGACTGTTGGTGGGGATATGTGGACACCTATGAGCAGTCTCGCTTATTTATTTACACTCTCTTCTGTTCTACTTTGCAGAGGTGTGTTTATTCTGAGAGCTCTGCTCTCAGACACGCCGCCTGCACTTGTCCATGCTCAGTGTAGGATTTGGAGCTCAGGCAATGTGCCTTCATTAATATGCATAGCGCCCTGCCATCCTCCTCTTAAACTGCCGCTTACGTAAATCCGGGGGCTAGTTTAAATTTTATAGCCCTAGCTATTTATACAAGAAAACATACTTCTAAAGTAACTTGCTTACATAAAGCAAGGCAGTGCTAAGTTGAATATCAAGACAAAAATGCTTAATAATCTCTGGTTCTCACTGTTTAAATTGAAACTCCAGTTCTGATAAACATCCATTCATCTTTTTCACCCTTCTTGGAGTTCCCAGGCTACACATTAACTACATTTGCATTCTTTTACACTTAGAGCAATAAAGGACATTCCACATGTAAATTCTGGTCACTAACTTTAGCCTTAAAACAATAGGCAGGATGCGTACTCCAGACTCATCGACTCCAAATTATATCTTCAAAGGACATATAAAACATAATTTTAATTTCAAAGAACATTTGAAATGCTTGACTTAGTTTTCCTTACAGCAGATGGCAATGTTGCTACAATCTTGAAGGTCACATTTTACAGTGTTTTCTTTCATTTAAGAAACAAGCCTGTATTTTATATTTATATTTACAAATGCCAGAATTATGTAGCAAATTCTATCTGGCTAGGCTGGCAGCCTTCACCCATCTTCCCCAATCTTCACAGGAGGCACTTAACATACTTTGTAACATACATACAAAGAAATATTGTTGTTGGGTCATGTACTTGACCATCTAGCCACTGCTGCACTTCAGTATTTATTGCCTTTTTCATATTTAAGAATAGTACTGCTTAAGGCTCGCAGCTATGTTTGTTTACTCCTGGTTTTCTTGCCTCTCCAGAGAAGGTTCAGTTGTAATACAATTGCTAGGGGAAGCTTAAGGGAAACCCTCAAGATCAGGTAATGGCTACAGGTTTGAGGTGTGATGCCTTCCTTTCTCATATTGTTGTGCTAAAGAGAAGGAGTGACAAGAAATTGAAAGTAGCCGAGCATTCAGTCCGGGGAGACAGAGATTAGAGAATGGGTTAGAGACATAACTTTAGCACACAATCTGAAGCCAGCATGGAGTGATTCACGCTTGGATCCACTGTTGTGGTGTTTGCCCTACCCCCACAGTAACTATGTGGGATAAGCGGGTCTCAAATCTATTCCACTGTAACCTGTAGCTCAACCTTACTGACTGGAGTGTCTTCTTTAGTTTTGGTCTATGTATATCGCATTTTGGGACCCACCATACTTGAAAC
>NC_056737.1:1259155445-1259217013 GCF_019279795.1 Protopterus annectens
TTCAAGTGGCCCCTGGGGGACCTGGTTCAAGGCTCCAGACAGCACCCCTGCACTACCAGGCTATAACTCATACCACACTTTTCAGCCATGTAACCTGGACCGGAACACCAAAGGTGGAAATGTGTCCATATTCATTAAGGATATCCACACCTCCAGGCTAGTTGCTCAGCATAATGCATCCAAGGTTATCCAAGTGCAACTAACTCTGGGCAAAACTGCAATCCAAATTGTAGCTTGCTACAGATCCCCCACCATGCCCCAGGATTCCCACTCCTCTTTTCTTGATGTACTGGAAAATATTAGGGTTCAACCAAACACCCTAATAATGGGTAATTTCAACTACCCCACCATTAACTCAGAAAACTACTCGTGTACAAACTCCTTCACTAAACTCTTTCTGGAATTCATAAACTCCAATGCCCTGGATCAACTTATCCACACCCCCACCAGGGGTAACAATATCCTAGATCTAGTCATTACCAACATGACTGGTGTTCCACTCCTGAAGTCAACGCCTCATTGGTCCGATCCGACCATAAACTAATCACCCTAGATATCCACATCCTGCCCCCACCCCCATTAAGGAAACCACGGTAAAAAATTTCTCCAAAGCCAACTTCATGCTTCTTAAGACAGAAGTGGTGAACTTCATGACACCCATGCAGATGGACAATACAGTTATGACTACTGAATCCTACACAATTGCACTTTATAAGCACTTACACAAGTGCATGGATCATGCTATCCAAAACAGAGCCAAGACACTATCCTCCAAAAAAAGGAAGCCAATCTGGTGGTCCCGTGCCATAAACAAACTGTACAACAGAAGGAAGAAACTGTTGCAAAAGAGAGTAAAATCGCATGAGTGGAGGAGCTCCCTGGTCAGCCTCAGTTGTGATCCCTGATAAAATCCTCCAAAGCTAGTTACGAAAACAAAATCACCACTGATTCTAAAGACAACCACAAAGCATTCTATAGCTATGTCAAGAATCTCAATGGCAACACACAGATCTGCTCTGAGTTAGAGCACAATGGCACTAAATATACAGACCCAACTGATATTGCCAACATCCTGGCAGATAGGTTCAGTGCTAACTTTACCCCCCTCTCATCCCCTAAAGGGCCCATCTCTATACTGGAAGAATGCAAAGTTCCTGTAATCACAGCTGCACAGGTAAAAAACACACTCTCCAAAGCCAAGAACACAGCATCCATGGGACCAGACATCCCAGGCTGCATTCTACATGAACTACAGAATGAACTTGCATCCCACCTAAGTACCATGTTCAATCATAGCCTCGCCTCAGACTTTGTGCCTGCTGAATGGCGCACAGTGATGGTTATCCCACTCCACAAGGGTGGAGCCACCACGGACCCCGGAAACTACCACCCCATTAGCCTGATGAGCCTGGTTTGCAAGGCCATGGAACATATCATCATGGAACTTATAAACAAAGACATTGGTAATCTCCAAACTCTGGACGCCACCTAGTTCAGGTTTGTGAAAGGCAGATAATTTCTCCTAAACCTGATAGACTTCTTTGAAGCAGTCACCAAAGCTGCAGACGAGGGTAAGGTGGTTCACACAGCCTATCTAGATCTTGTCAAGGCTTTTGACACCATCCCCCACTCTGGAATTATAGATAAACTCACTAACTAGGTATAAATCCCTGTGTCACAAGATGGGTTGCCAACTGGCTCACTGACAGAACCCACACTGTGAAAGTAGCAGACTCCAAATCCGACTTCAGACCAGTGACAAGTGGAGTACCACAGGATTCAGTCCTGGGTCCTCTCCTGTTTGGTATCTACTTCTCTGAAGTACAGGCTAACACAGAAGGTCTTTGGCTAACGAAGTTTGCAGATGACTGCAAACTAGGATCCATAATCAAAACTCCTAATGATGTGGACATCCTACAAAAGGGCCTCACTAAGACAGATACCTGGTGTCAAAGCCATGGCCTCAAGCTCAATGCCAAAAGGTGCATTGTCATCCCCTTTAGTAAAAACACTGTCCCATGAACTATAACATAGGTGGTAGTATACTTAACACCGAAAGTGTGATAAGAGACCTTGGGACACAGGTGGACAGTAGTTTCTCCTTTGATAATCACATCACCATAGTAGTCAGGAAATCCTTCTACGTGGCACGCCTCATCAAAAATGGTTTCTCATCCAGAAAAAAGAGGTCATTGTTCATCACTCATTAGACCCATTATAAAGTACAACACTCTTTTGGTATGTACCTCACAAGACATCTACAACAACTGGAAAGGCTGCAGAAATACCTCACAAAGAGGATTACTGGCCTCAAACAGATGCCCTATGCAGACCGTCTCAAAATATTCCAGCTTTACTCCGTCACATATTGCCTACTCAGAGGTGATCTCTGCCTAACATACAAAGCTATGTCAAACCCAGAGCTGTTGGACATGCTCCACTTAAAGAAATCCCAATCCATCTGAGCTACACGCTCTAGGGACCTAAATCTTGTCATCACAATAAATAGAACATGCCAGAGGGATATATTCCTGTCCCAGAGACTTCCCATAAACTACCTATCTAGATCAAACAAAGCTCCTCATTAGCACTCTTCAAGAAAAATCTTGATGATTGGATGGGAAATAGGAAATTCACCCCAGGGATCACTTTTGTGGCTCTGTTCAACAGTGGCACAGGAAAATAATTTTCTTGGATGGCAAAAGCCAGGGTACCTTTTTGGCTTGGCTTGTATAGGCCCTACGGCCGATAGCCTAGTACCTACCTATGAACCTATGAACCCTTGTTTCATACCTGTAGTCAAATTAATTGTGAAAGAAGTGAACCAATTTTAATGTAGGCTTTTCATCTAGATTGATAATGCTATATAGACATAGATATAGCTATACGGAAAAATAATAAATAAATAGGGTCCAAATGGAGAGATGATAAGTCAGCAAGCAAAGGAGAGTAGTATTGCTGGAACTGATTTCATCCTCAAGTCTTGGTGAGTACATTCATAAGGTGGACTCTGTTTTTCATAAAATCTCACCAAGGCGACATTGATATATAAACTGTATTTTACATAGTATATATCATGCACATAAGTAGGTTTTAAATAAAAAAAGATAACTGGGTGCACATGAACCAGGAGAAAAAAGTTCCCAATCCTGGTAGGTGCGTTGGTGCTAGGACAAAAATGACAGTGTAAAATCCTCTAGACATGGAAATATTCCTACAATGGGGCTAGGCCAAGCCCAGGGGGAGTATGCCCACTATGTTGTAGGAGGAAGTTACAGTCCACAAAAGTCACAAAAACTGATAGGCCAAAAAAGAGCCATAAAGACAAGAGATTGGACTATTAAGGACAATATTATTACTACTATGCAAGTAGCCCAGAATTTCCTGATACAAGATATACAAAAAGATTAAGAGATAAATTAGAGGGAAGAATACTTCCACAAGAAAAACTGTCAGATGCTTCAAATAAAATTTTATGTTCATTAATGCAACAGATTGATGATAAACTTTATAAAGACCAAGAAACCTTGATCTGTTTGAAAAAAGAAGCATCTGAGGAAGTGCAAAAATATAAAGAACAAAATCTATAGATTTCTGAAAGGTATAAAAAAGAAATATGGACATGAGAAAGTAAGAGAGATCTCATATGGTGCAATGTTTATGCAAAGGAGAAAGCCAAATTAATCAATACAAAAAAGCCACTCCAAAAATATTCAAATAGAAATACAGGCAGAGGCATCCAGACATGGAAAATTTCACAATAAAAAATAAGATCACAAAGAGGGAATGTAGAACAGAAGATTAGTAAAGCAGAAGTTAAAAAAATAGAAGTTGAAGTTATGGAATACTTGCGAAGTGAATGATTTAGTGTAGAAAGTCTAACACAGGTTACATCACAGCATGACAGAACGAGCTCCCAAAGTAAGGAGAAATAGGAAGATCAGGAGACATCTGAAGAATAAATATGGACACGGAAAAGAAAAAGAGATTTAATATGGTGTAATATTTATGCAAAGGAGAAAGCAAAAGTAACAATACAAAAAGAGCAGCACCAATGAAATTTGAAGAGAAATACAGGCAAAGGCATCCAGACATGGAACATTTTACAATACAAAAATAAGAAAACAAAGAGGAAAAGTAGAAAAGAGGATTAGTAATGGAGAAGTTAAAGAAATAGAAAGTGAAGGATTTAGTGTACAAAATCTTACTCAGAAAATATACAGCAGGATAGGGCACTGGATCCCCAAATTAAGAAGAAATCTGGAGTGAAAAACATCATCAGTTACCATATGAAGATACTTTGGAGACTTCCATAGGAAGCCAGTACAAATGGTCAGTTCGTGTTGCACAGCAAGTAGAGGAACAGGAAACTGTGACAACTTGGATGCAGTCAATGTTGTGGAGTAATAGGCCAGTGGGTTCCCATATGAAAGAGCAACTGATGACACAGGATGAAACTGAAAATGCAACACAGGAAGATTCGCTAGACTTTCTATAGAATACCCAGAGGAAATTGAGAACAAAGAAGTTTAGAAGAAATTGATATAAGAGAAGAGTTGCTTGATTTAGTAGAGAAGGGCAGACATATTAAGAGCAATGAAAAAAATAGACTACAGAAAGTCAATAAATCCCAAAAAGCTAGAAGTCTGATAAAACAAATGAACACAGTAATTAGGACTGTCCATAGAGATTCATGTGATAGAACTGAGCAAACAGGATATATTACTGTGCAGCTAATTAATAACAGACAATGACTTACCACAAAAACACAGGGTAGTAAGGGAAAGGACAGGGAGAAATCGAATGGTATCCTGGAAGTATCAAATAGAGAAAACTATAAAGCAATTAAGGCAAGAAGTGTCACTGTTAGAAGAGTATAGAAGAGGGAACAGCTCAACAAAATTACTCAGAAAAATAGACATGATAAAAGCAATGCATGGTATCAGAACAGATTGGGATCTAGTATAAACTATCACAAATAATAAACTAAAAATATCAGCACAGGCAGAAAAACCTAGAAGATATGCAGATAAATATAAAGGAGAAGTACAAAATAAGCAATTTATACTGCGGTGGTGGTGCTGCGGTAGCATTGTCACCTCACAGTAAGACGCTGTCCAGTTCAATTCTCAGCTAGAGTGTCTTCTGTGTGGAGACATGCATGAATGGGCATACCTTAGTTGAAGGTTGTGCATCAGAGCTGGCAACTCGGCACGTAAAAATCTTCTGCCAATCATTAGCAGACTGGAGTTCCGCTGTGGCGACCCCTAACCGGGAAAAGCTGAAAGACACAACACTGATGACCCAAAAAGTTTTATAGAGAATTGGGAAACATGGTAGAAAGAATTGAAACTCCACAAAAAAAGTAGAAATACATACATTTTGGAGAGATATCTATGAAGATCCTGTGGAATGTAACAAAGATGCTAAATGGATAGAAGAAGTAACTGAAGACTAAGAAGTTCAAATGTACAGGATATGAAATGGGATGAAGTAATGGCCAGAGAGATTGAGACAAAGTTACGAAAAGCTCCCAACTAGAAAGCCCCAGGCCTAGACACAGTACATAACTTCTGGCTAAAAGTATTAACATCTTTACATGAAGAATTAGCCATGAGTAAGAACTGTTATATGCACACCCCAAAGAGACACCAGCCTGGTTAACAATAGAGAAAACAATACTCCTAATTAAGAGTGAACCTGCAAGCAACCCTAAAAACTATAGACCAATAACTTGCCTTCTGAGAATGTACAATTTCTACACCAGAATTGATGCCAACAGAGTTTATAGTCATTTAGAAGAAAACTCATGGCAATGGAACAAAAGGGTAATAAAAGAAAGTTATATGGAACAAAGGATCATTTGCTGTTAAATAAAGTCATAATGAAGAACTGTAAAAAAGTGGGAAGAATCTAAGTATGGCATGGATAGACTACCAAAAAGCATTTGACAGTATCCCACACTGATGGATAAAAGAGTGCTTAAAAATGTACAAAATACAACCTACACTGATCAAATGCATTACAGTGACCATGAAACAGTGGCAAACCACTTTGCAGTTAAGTGATGATAAAGGATAAATTATTATTCCAGGAATAACATTTCAAAGAGGGATATTCCTGGGTGACTCTCTGTCACTGCTGCTATTCTGTCTTGCCCTTAACCCATTGACCACTTAACAGATTAGGTCATGGCTACAATTTGACTCCCAGAAAACAACAAACTGTAAAGACTTTTCATCTTCTTTTTGTATATGATTTAAAACTGTATAGTTCATCAGATGAGGAACTGAAAGCACAACTACAAGTGGTCAAATCTTTTTCAGATGATATATGGATGTCATTTGGCCTTGATAAATGTACAAAAACAAAATTTAAAGCAAGAAAGCTACAGCACCAGGAAATCATCAGTTTAGGAAAGGAAGGTGATATAAAACAACTTGAGCAAGAGAAAATTTATAAATATTTGAGAATTGATGAAGGATCAACAATAAAACATGAACAAATGTGAATAAATTTTAGTAAGGAATATTTTAGAAGACTTAAATTAATACAGAAAACAGCATTGACATCTAGGAACAAAGTCCAAACTCTAAACCAATTTGCTCTTCCTGTCCTAACTTACAGTTTTGGAGTGATTGACTGGCCCCACATGGTGTTGGATAGGTTGGACAAGAAAATAAGAAGGATGCTTCAGGCTCGTCAAATGATTTATGAAAATCAGTGCATACCAAGATTATATATTCCCCGTTATGAAGAAGGTACAGGCCTCCTCTAAATTGATTACATGCACGGATCTGCAACTGGGGACTGCATACATATCTGCTGACTTCACAAGACCCAAACATAGTGAAAGTTTTGAAACATGAGGAGAATAAGTCTAAGATGACTTCCCTGCTTAGTTTAGCAGAAGAGTATTGGCGTCAAGTGGGATTAGAAATCAAACCAGAAGTTGATAAAAATCAAGCAGCAACTGAATGTGCCAAAAACAAAACAAAGAGTATAAGGTGAGGGATCAGATGAGAAGGCAAGAAAAGTGGAAAATGCTTAAATATAGCTGCAAGTATAGAAAGTTCTTGGAATAATCTCATGTTGATCAAGTTTGAATGCAGAAATGGTTGAGGAGAGGTGAATTTAAACCAAAAGATGAAAGGTTAATATTGGCAGCCCAAGATAGTGGTCTACGTACACATTGGTTTACAATGTCCATAGAACATGTGAAAGAAACATACAAATGTAGGTTTTGTAAAACAGAATTGGAAACACTCACACATCTTGTTGCTGGTTGTGATATTCTAATGGCAGAAGGACTGTTACTAAAAGGCAGGTGACAAGACAGTTGCACTAGGGATTGCGCAAACATTATAATATTAAAGTAACTGAAAAACACTGTAAACATGAGCCACAAATCATCATATACAATGGTGAAGTTTATATCACATGGTATCATCCATTACCAACAGTTCATAAAACAGATGCAAAAAAAAACAGACATAGTACTCCATGAAAAGAAGACAAAAGTAGCATTGAGCATTGAAATTGCTACACCCAGTGACTACAGTGTCTTACATACAGAGAGACACAAAGTCATAAAATACCAGGATTTGCAGGCAGAAATGAGGGCAATGTGGAAGAAGGATACCCAGACAGTTCCAGTAATAGTAGGGACAACCAGTTGTATAAAAAAGAATTTACTAGCATACTTAGTTTTGTTACCAATACGTGTAACTCCTTACGAATTGCAGATGGAGTCATTACGGGTGGTGAGAAGGGAACTTCTGGCTAACATCAATGATTGAAGCAATACTAATTTCATGAACTTTAATCATGCTTTGACTTAGGAATGTGGTCCATTCCTGTCATGGTGTTAGAAACACAAAAGATTTGGAAAAATTTAAAAAAGGACAAAAAATTTTAATTTCAATATATCAAAGTGAAAGCTGACAAAAAAAGGTTGACAACGGCAAACTGACAAAGAAATGTGCATGCTCTAAGAAATGGCCTTGGAACATGCAATACATAAATAAAACACAGGTTTTTTTTTTGAAGTGGGTCAACCACAGACTTGTATCCCATGCTGTTGAAACATTCCAACCCTGAGACTGCATAATAGCATAATAACAGAGAAAGGGCAAGAGAGAAAGGGCAAGTGACAAAGGGAGATACTACCAGCTCAGCTATCTGGAATTTTGTAAATAATTATATGTTATTTGTGAATATCAACATGATTCATATAAGATGCTTGTGTTACAAATGTATTAGAACTGTATGTCATGCGTATATCAAACTGCTGGTAGAGCTGGCACAGGTTGGGAGAGAGGCCTAATGGTTAAGGTGTTTGCCTTACAAACACAAGGTACAGGGTTTGAGTCTCACAAGAGATAATTGGCTAGACTTAAAATGGCTCGCAAGGGCAGTTAGCCTGGTACTAATCTATGAACCTGTGTGTGTTGAAAAGTTTTTTGCAAAGTGCTTGAAATGTATCCATAATGTACCCTACTGGAAAAGAACAGAAATGTACATGCACTATTGTAACTGTTTAGATGTATGTATTTTAACAGTGGAAACTGGGATACAAGAGATTAACCTCAGTCTAGTAAATGTCAGAACAAATAGCTGAAATTAAATTACTTTATATCACCAAGGATACACAATGTCCCTGCTGAGTTTTCTGCATTGTCTTTAAGATGAAATAATTACTAGTTTTGAAAATGTGTAGGAAGGTACTTGTTTTATGACTTCCAGGATCTGCCTTAGATCAGAGGAAAAGCCCTTCTCTTTGTATTTTTCCAGGTAGATACTAAATGCTACCAGCTGCCATCAATCGTTGTTTTGGGGACTGGGAACAAGGAGTCAGATAACAAGAAATTATGTCATTCTGCAAACTAGCCCAGCAGTATTATTTTAGATGTTAATTTGAGAGCTCTCTGAGAGAGACACAGCATTCTGTATTCTGCCTTGGACCTGGCAACAAATACAAGATCCATTCACCACACATTTGCCTTGCTCTGTAAGTAAGTTTCTAGGGTACAGTAATTCTCTTAGATTCAGAAAGGAATATAGTGAAGCCTAGTTTAGATGATTTTTCTTTATTTATTTGAGACTGTCCTGCAATGTTGTTCTAAATATTTCTTGTGATTTTGAACTCTGATGTCACTGTAAATGTATACTGAGTATTTTCTTGATCTTTTATTATTTATTATTAAATATATTTAAAACTTTCATTGTGGCTGATATGTCTAGAGATATTTAAGTTATGAGAGTACTTGTATATTTATTTGGTGACACTATGGTCCACTACTAATAACCTTGCCATTGGTCAAACTACCATTTGTATTGATAGTAACTTTACACAGTAAGATTGGACACTCTTTGTTAAGGGCCTTAAAGTAGTTGTTTATATGGCTGGTAGCAGTGATTACCTTATAGTCTAGGCAAAATGGGGCATAGCTAGTAAACCTGTGCCAGCCTTTCCCAGGTGTGTGTGTGTGTGTGTGTGTGTGTGTGTGTGTGTGTGTGTGTGTGTGTGTGTGTGTGTGTGTGTGTGTGTGTGTGTGTGTGTGTGTGTGTGTGTGTGTGTGTGTATGTGTGTGTGTGTGTGTGTGTGTGCATAAATCAAACCTCAAAGAGTGTGTGTGTGTGTGTGTGTGTGTGTGTGTGTGTGTGTGTGTGTGTGTGTGTGTCAGCTACTTGGGCAGGGACACGAAGCACTACTTGGACAGAGAGGGTGCTGGAGGTCTTGGCTTGGCCACTCAGCTGAGATATCAACTCTATAGCTGTGCCAGTGGGGAGTTTTACTTGGAATCTGGATCAAGAGGGAGAAACCAGCCCCAGACTAACTGTAGTCACTGTGTGCTCTTAAAGAAAATTGCACTTGATGCAGAGAGCTGCATCTGGAAATACTGTGTATGTACCTTGTCATCCTCCCAGTGTTTGTCCCCCACTGGTGCCAGTGGTGAGGATTTAGGCTCCTTGATTACTGATCCAGTGGTGGGGCGTCACAGGGCATATTTCCTAACTCAACATGGATTTCAATCAGGCCATAGTACCACCACAGCACTCCTCAAATTTACCAGTACTGTCACCCAGCTAAAAACAATGGCCAAATGGTTGCCTTAGTATTTCGTGACATGTTAAAGGCATTTCACACAGTGTCTCATAAACAATTCCTTGCATCACTTGAAATATCTAAACACATTCGCATTTGGTACTAAAATTATCTATCTGACTGCTGTCAATCAGTCAAATGGCACGATGACCTCTCTTTCTCACTTCCCATTACAGTAGATGTTTCACAAGGCTCAGTTCTTGGGCCTCTGCTCTTCACAGTTCTGACCAATAACATACAAAAAGCTACTAACCTTGATTCCATCATACAATATGCAGATGAATCCACTGTTATCTGCACCACACCTAGCCTAAAACAAGTACAAGACAATACTCAAAAATAATTTACTGCCATTGAGTCTTTCTTAGAAAAATACCAGCTCATCCTTAATGCCAACAAAACCAAACTAATGCTGTTCCCTAACCAATGCCACAAAACAACTAACCCAACCATGACTTTATAATCACCTCATCCAATCATACTCTAATCAAACCCACCTCAGAAACCAAGCTACTAGGTATCATTCTAGATGATAGGTTAACATTTGACAAACTTATATATCATGCCATCAAAAAGGCCCACATTAAATTAGGTTCCCTTTACAATATAAAACCTTTCTTAACAAACTCTTGCAGACAAGCTATTGCCAGGACCCACCTACTATACACTTTACTCTATGCCTCCCCTACATTTACTAATCTGAAAAATCAGACTTAAGCAAATGTGAACTTAGCTACCATAAGATAACCACATTTGCTGCAAACCTACCCCACTAACCCATCGTCTTGTTCTGAAACAACTCAAATGGCTAGAGCTGCCCAACCTCCCAACCCTAAACCAACTTACCATAGCCCATTCTATAGTTTACCTACCTAACAAATGTCCATCTCTACACTACCTAGTACAAACCCACCTCAACAGCAGGACTCTATGACCCTCAAAAAAACTACTACTCAAAGTTATAAAATCCAGCAACAGCTTTGGAGACTCACTGCTTTCTAACTATGTAACTAAATGATGGAACCCCACCCCCAGAATATAATAAACACAGCAAACCTAACACACTCAGACAAGCTCCATGTGTGTTTACAGAGTGGTCCTAGCAGCAAGGAACTCGAAAAAGCGACTACCTTCTGGATTTAAGTATCTTTGTTTTTTTTTCACTGGAAATAGCTTCTGTAGCTTACTTTGAACTAGCCTGAACTGTTTTTTAACTGATTGCTGCATTTATTTTAAAATCTGCACTTAAAGTTACATTTAGTCGAATTTGATCGAAAGTTTGCTTGTTTGTTTGTTTAATTTAACTGTGGAGGCTGCCCACTAAAGTGTGCTAGCCTGTGTAACTAATTTATCACTGTCTCTGCATTTTCTGTGTGTTTCTACCAAAAAAACAAAAAAACAAAAAAAATAATCCTTGTTTTCCTGCCTTCCTCGACTAGCTTAGACCATTTTACAGGCATTGCTGTATTCTGGGCTGTGGTGTAGTTCCTGTGTTGTCCATTACCTTACTTGGGTAGAAGGAAGTTTCTTTGCTCACCAGTGGGAGTGGGGAGCCTTGAGCAGCCTACCTGTCCTTGGGGGAAGTGACCTCAGCACAAGAAGCTGTAGTAATTGGATGTTTGGGACCATTCCTAGCTCTTTTGTAGTTCACTGTTTAAAATCCGCGTTTGCATGGCTTTGCCCGGTCGTGCGTTAAACAAGGTTAAACTTTTTCTGGCTCCGCCAAGTCTGCTCTTCAAATTTTCCCTTCAGGAAGCTCTACTCTTAGTATAACCAGAATACTCACTGTATTATAAGCCTAGCACTTGTTCTCAATACTTCTCTACTAAGTAAGCACTCTCGTACTAAGTAAAGCATGTGACTGCATGTGAATGCATGTGACTTATATACTGTCATTCTACAAGATATAGGTGTAGAATGGACCAGTGAAATGTTAGTGAACCATCATATGCATCAAGATAAAATAAACTTATTAATAGAATTATTAGAGATAGTACTGAATAACAATTATATTGCATTTAATGGTATGCACTATTTACAAAGAAGAGGTATTGCAATGGGGTCATCATGTGGGGGGGGGGCTTATTTCAATATTGTCATGGCCTATTGGGAAAGGAAATATGTATTTAATAGTAGATTTTATGAATATATTCAATTTTACCACAGGTTCCAGGATGACATTGGTATCATATGGAGAGGCACTAAGAAGATGTTCGATTAATTTTTGATATATATAAATAGTATAACAACATTTTTAAAATTTACATGGAAGGTCAGTTGTGACCATATGGAATATTTAGATACTAAGTTAAGTAAGGAATATAGAGAGGAAAGGTATGTAGCCCAAATATATAGAAAGGAAACGTATTCAGATAGCTTACTACATTACAGTAGCTCACATCCACAACATCAGAAAAAATCAGTGGTAAAAGGGCAAGTTGTTAGAGCTGCACGAATGATGACTAAACAGCAAGACTTTCTAGACGAGTGTGCCAACCTACGAAGTATGTTTCATGCTAGGGCATATCCCAGTACCCTTGTAAATGACATCATAGAAGAAGTAAGAAGGAAAAAGGAGAGTGGTTATTTCAAACCCATTTTAAATAACATTTGTCATACTAATGAAATAGAAGAACATGAAGTGGAAACTAGAGTATCAGATATTAACATTTCACAAGAGATAGATAGGATTCCAGATGATAACATAAATAGGTTTTCAGAGGCATTATTAATAACATATAGTGATGATTTTAGCCTAGTAAGTTGGATTTTTGAGAAAAACTGGATAGTTTTAAGTGAAGAGGAAGATTTTAGGAATTTATTTGGTGTAAAACCACTTATAGTGAATAAGAGGGGAAAGAATTTAAAAGATCTTTTAAAATGTAAAGAAGGACATAAATATGACAGTATGTATGGTATGAAAAAATGTGGGTTTTGTAAATGGTGCCACACAATACAAGTTACTACCATGTTTATTATAAGAGGGAGAAAATATGTTATAAAAGGAAAAAATAATTGTGAAATGAAGGCTGTAGTATATTTAGGTACATGTAAGTCATGCTCAGCTTATTACATAGAGAAAACAGAAATGAAATTTTCCCAATGAATATATAAGCATGAATATGCCATTAGGAAATCTAACTTAAATAATGCTTTAGCCAAACATTCCATTAGTTATCCTGGACACCAATTTACTTATACTATTATAGACCATGTAGATATGGATGATAAGAAACCATGGGGCTTGTTTTCAGAATTAAAAGAATTGGAATGGCAAGTAAGACTACAAGCAAATACTTGGCCAGGAATTAACTAACGTAGTTCCATAGCCCCAATTCTTAAGTTGAAGGCACTTAAAAGAAATAAAATTAGTGGAAATATATGAATATTTAGATATTAGTGCATAGATATAGGAACTAAGTAGTTTGTATTTATAATTAATTATTTATTTTTTATTCCTATATGCTTCTATATTTTTGACATTAATATATCGAATATTTATTTATCTTGTTATATTTATTACATGTAAGATAATATGAAATTTTTAGAATGTTTACTGGTTTTAAATATACATATACATTTTTTATAGATTTTTGGTATTTATTGTAATTTAGTGGAATAATTTAGCATGATTAGGGCATGACCTTTTTAAATTTGTCTTTTTAAATGTTTGTTTAGATTATACATTTTGTTAATTAATTCATGGCAAGAAATGACATCATGACTGAGAGTGTTTATAAGGTGTGGAGAGTTTTAAAAGAATGTCTGATGAAGTATAACATTTACTTATATGAAAGCGCTAACATTCACTTTTTTTGTGATTGCTTTATGAATACATTTTGCTGGCTGATTATATGGTGGTTCGCTCCTGGATTTCTGGTTGAACGTTGCATTTGCGTTCATTTATCGTTGTACTTGTGTGGTTTTTCATTTAGAATAGAATAAGAATAAGCATAGTTTTAATCAGCCTAAGTAACTACTAATGGTTACTTTTCAAAAATGCACAAACAGTAATCCAAGACCTAGATCACACTAGAAAATTTTAATGAGCACTTTCATTTACATCTTGTGGTAAACTTCTTCAGAGGTGGTCACATTTCACACCTCACAGTTTGCCTAAAAAAAATATTTGGCCAATACAATTAAAATGCAAATATATAGTTTTTCCTGTCTGTGAAGAACCAATCCTGACAAGTAGCCACCATATCTGTCTATATCTATCTATATAGATTGATAGATATAAATACAGTCTCAGCAAAATCAGATAAAAACATAACATTGTTAAAAAGGAAGAAAAAGGTCAATAATGATTATGAATAAAAATAACTACTATATGTGAGTCAGCATTCAAAAATAAATATTACTTATACGTACATGTACTAACAACATATCCCTGCCGGGAATTCATCAAGAGTCATGTGCAACTCATGCTAAAAAGACCCTGCTCCAGCTATACAGTATTTGGCAATTCAGAGACATGTTAGCCCCGATGAAGAAAGACCTAAATATCGGCTAAATTGCATGTCTATCAATCACAGTTACATCCACAGCATGCAAATCAGTGCTGGTCTGCACATTGGGATAGTAAACTGCTGCTCATGTAGGCATTTGTATTTAATGAACTTTGCTTAAAGAAAAGAGTATGGGAAGCAAATAAACATTCTTTTCTTCCCGAGTTTGACTGTTCAGCTACCAAATCGAAAGCTCAGCCCAGAAAGCCCCTACTGCTGTGCTGTGATTCCACAATTTTTGTTATTTTTCAACTCAAGCTCTTAACTCATTACAGCTGAGTGATGCCTCCAGGTGCTTCTGCAGTTACATCCTACTGACACCTGTAGGTGTCAGATATTGCTTGTTCATATTTGCATTAATAATTCCAAAAGCAATTCAAAAACACAACATAGTGATATTTGACTTCTGTCTAGTGCAGGTAAAGATATATTAATTGCTTATCATCATATGAAAGCCCTCAGATGGATGAAGAAAAGGCTTCAAACAGTATGTGCATGACTTGATGTTCGTAGTTGTTTACAAATTATTACAAACTATATCATTGCTGTGTTTATTGTGATTTATAAAATCCAGTTAAAGAATTAGAACCTGAAGAATAATACCACTTTGAAAACAGTTTGTGCTGAAGAGTTTTCCATTTACACTTCTTTAGAAAACTCTGTTGTTCTAGAGATCTGAACATTTGTTTGAAATGTGACAACATAATTTGATTCTATTAAAAAGCTTAGGCTATACCCATTGGAAGCTGTAGTGCAAAAAACGTTATTTCATAAACAAGTGATGGAGTTGGAGCTTCACCAAAGAAAAAGATTTGTATTAGCAGAACATTGCCAAACCCACAAAAGTGAATATTAATAAGCTGATTTTGCATGTTGAATATGCATAAAGCAGAAAATGATGACTGTAATACTGTATTATTTGAAGGAAAACATATACACTGTTGTGAAACAGTATATTTGCACATAACAAAATATGCTAAAAATGCTTTGCAAATATACATGCCAGCTTAGTGGCATATACATGTAGACTAAACTTTATGTGTGCGAATAAAATATGTAAATTTACCTAAAGAAGACAAAAAACAGATTGCAAGTAGAAAAAAAAAAACAAGAATACAACAAAGTAAATGTGTGTAGGATAAAATGTGAGCCAAATACTAAGGTAACAATCCAGCCTGAGGTGAAATTTACTGTAAAATGATAGCAATGAGAAATAAAGCCAGGATTTGTAATGAAAATATGACACATTCAAAATTAAAACTCTTGTACTAGGTGTGATTATAAACATAAGAAAAGGACATGTCCATCATTTAAACAGTTTTGTAAAAGCTATGGGAGAAAGAACTAATGTGCTGTTGTTAATCTTCATTCATTCCTTACTGATAGGTTATCGGATCCATCCTCGGAACTGAGCCTGTCTAATATCAAGCTCGCGTCAGCCAAAAACTCTCGAGCCAAGGTCCTACCCAAAATGCTCTGCTCCCTGTTACCTCAGATCTAGTTTGCCACATTGCTGTACAGCCATGTCAAGCCACTCTCTCAGCTAAGTGTCTAATTTTTTGAAAGTTTTATACATTGTTCTTACTTTAAAGTTTTTCAAATAGTTTCTACTAACATTTTCCTACCCAATCGTATACTTTAGACTCTCTCCCTTTAGTCTTTTTCACTTTATTACCTTTTTCTTACCTCTGAGGTAAATCTTCTTTACCATCATTGGTAATCCTTCCTTTTCTCTTCTTACCCTTTTGGGTAGCCTTTCCTCTTCCTTTTGGTACTGTTCTTCTTCTCCACATCATTATATTGGATAAGAAAATACATTGCTTTTAAACACTGTAAGGACTGTGGCCGTAAGTTACCATTTCCGTTGGCCATGACTTATGTGTCTACTCTCTGAATGTCTCCCACCTTACTCTGGATCCCCTGTGTGTGATTTTTAAAAATGTTTCCACCAGGACTCTTAACGAGAGGAAGAATAAATTAATATTGAAAGGTTGTCTCAAATCTCCTTTCTCTGAAACTATTTCTGGGTAAGAGGGTGCATCCCCTCCTGTTAAACCCTGTAAGAGGTGTTCTTCCTCTTCCTCATCGAGGTCGCTTCCTTCTCCTCCCTCTGGATTTCATAGGGAGTCGACTCATAAGAAGGTGAAATTGATTACTACTTTGGCACTGCCACCTGTGACCCTGTCGGCTCCAGGCTTAACATCATCCCAAATGATTCTGGCTCCAGCCATGTCTTCCTTATTGACACTGGCACCGGAGTTCCCAGTGCAGACATCTATGGCTCCCACAGTTCCATCACTGCCCTTACCAGCACCGTCCATGCAGGCACAGTCCCCTACAGCACCATTGATACAATCGCCTTCAGCTCCGAGTATGGCTTTTCTGTCCTCTATGGTGCAGACATTTTCGGTACCGACATGTTCTTCGGTGCAGTCCTTTTCTGCACCGTCCTTATTACTGGTGCAGACACTTTCTTCAATGGCACCGTACCCATTGGGGCAGACTTTTCCCTTTACAGTGCAGACACCTTCAACTTCTATGGCGCTGATGTCGTCGGCGCAGACTACTTCCACACCATTTTCTTTGGTGCAGATGTCCTCGGTTCCAGGCTCAGCACCTCTTGAATTAGCAAGGACCAAGTATTCTCTTTCCTTGGATCCATTCGCTGGTAGTCAATACAGTCTTTCCTCTCGAAAGGCCAGAATCACCATCAGCTTTCTCTATGAGGTCAACCAAGAGCTGCTCTGAGCAAGATGTGTTGTGAATTGTTGACCAGCTGCTTGTGGCCAGAGGTCTCTCTCACCCGTTGAAGTCCACGTTCCCTCCTTCAGGTGAATGTATATCTCCTCAAACTCCAACTTACACTCCTCCTTTGACTTCTACCCAAGTTTTGAAGCCTGTTACTCTGACAGCAGATTCCCTTCCTCCAACTCCAATAGTGGATCTCACTTTGGAACCGGAGTCATCCTTGTGGCTCTCGGTGCACTGGACATCAGGATCTTCTCAGGCCAGTGGCTGTGCCTTGGGGGAGGGCATTCCTGGTTCCATGCCAATTTTTTCTATGGCACCCTCCAAGAATCCTCTCTCTCTCACGGCTCATAGTCCTCTTGAGACTCCTGGTCTGGGGGTCGACACATTGGGGTGGGGTGGGGTGTGACTCCGGTTCTGAGGTTCTCGTGCTCGTTCCGGGCTCCCATCCCTCCTTGGGCGGGCTGGCCTTCCATGCCATGGAGAGGGTGCTTGCCTCTGTTGACAAACCTCACATGTTGGAGTCCTCTCCCCCCTCTGTGCCACAACTGTCACAAGCCACAGCCACTGGAAACCAGGCACAAGTGCCTCAGGTTTCTCCTCCTCAGGAGACCCCCTCTTTGCAGTCTTATCCAGAACCTCCCACTGAGGAAGTACCCCACAAAGCATCATGCAAGAGGAAGCACATGGACTCCACTGAGGAATCATTGACTGAAGATATGGATTTTGATGATGGGGAAGGGTCCCCACAGTCACCCTCTGATGAGGTGTCCTTTGGTGACATCCTTGAGATCCTTAGACAGAGGGGTGACTGGAAGTCCTCTAATCCTTCCTCTGAGGAACCTGTATTCCTGCAGGCTTTTCTTACCCAACCCCCTACCTCCTGGGTCACCCTGCTGGCTGCTGAGTTCATTCAACTCATAGTCCAGTGTGCATGGAAGGCTCCTGACACCCTGGAAGCGATACCAAGGAGACCAGATAAAATATTATTGCCCTCAGCTGAGCACTCACATTGGTCATGAGGTCTTCCAGTAGATGCTATGGTATTGATGGTTGCATCTAACAAGAATTTGGCAGAAGAGAGCCAAACTGTCCATCCACCCAACAAGGAGTCCTGGGTGATAGACAGACTAGGGAAGCATGTGTTTGCTTCATCGACCTTTGCCGTAAGGTCTTTGAACTATTTGGCACGCTTTACCAGGCTTCAGAGGGATCTTATCAACCAGCTCTCTGAAACCTTGGCAGGAGCTGTTTCTGACTAGGTCTGTGACAATGTGGCTTCTCAGATAGTCACACTAAAGTCCATTTCCAACTCTTCCATGTGTGTTATTTCTCATGCAATGGAAGGAGCAGCTAGAGCGGCAGGTGCAGGTATAGTCACCAGATGACATGCCTGGATGCACCTTTGCAACTTCACAGACTCCTTTAAGGCTTCCTTCATGAATACCCCTACCAAGGCTGCTTTTTTGTTTGGTCCTAAAGTGAAAGATACACTGCCAAGGTGCAAACAAGATGGCAAGACCCTGTCTGCTGTTGGTGTCAGACACTCCACTCCTCAACGATTCCACTCCAGAAATCAGAGGAGCATGAAGATGTTGCACAGGAAATCACAGGGCTCTTTCTAGGATGCACGTGCCAAGCCAAGTTCTCCCCTAGAGCAGAGGGGGAAACTCAAATGTAAAATGCCCCTTTCGGGGCAGAGGAGGTCCACAAAACTGGGGTTCCAGAGATTCCTTCTCTGGCCAACCCTATCAGTGCTCCTGAAGTGTTGCCCGACTGCTCACCTCTGGAAGTGGTCAGGGGTTATTTTTCCTTGTATCCTGCTGCCTGGCAAAATAAAACCAATGACTCTTGGGTACAACAGATAATATCCAAAGGCTATCACATTCCCTTCCTTCTTTGTCCAATCTCCTCCAGAGTATTACCCGATGTTCCACCCAGTCAAAGGGAAGCAGCAGTATACGAAATCCAAAAGCTGCCACAAAAAAGTGTCATCCAGATGGTCCGCCCAGATCAGATAGTTCCCATTTTTTGCTCAAGGTTCTTTTTAGTGCCAAAAAAAGAGAGAGGACTGGAGACCAATTCTGGATCTCAGCACACTGAACAAATTTATAAAAACAGAGAAATTCCAGATGGTCACATTTCAGTCTATCCTTATTCTTCTGGAAGAAGATGATTGGATGTGCTCTGTAGATTTTCAAGATGTGTATTACCACATAAAAATGGACAAATGCTCAAGAAGATACCTCCACTTCTGCATAGGAGCCACTCTCTACCAATTTTGAGCTCTGCCCTTTGGTCTCTCTACAGCCCCCAGAGTGTTCACCAAATTCATGGCAGTGGTTAGCGCTTGCAACTTCAAGGATTCCAGGCATTTCCATATATAGACAACTGGCTCCTCACCACCCCCAACAAGTGTCTACTGGAAGAAGCCCTCTACTACACTCTCCTCACAGCACAAAGCCTGGGAATCACTATCAATTGGGAGAAGTCCAACATGACCCCAGCTCAGTCTCTAGAATTCATAGGGGTTCTGTTGGACATGAGAAATTGCACAGCATCTCTTCCAGACCACAGGCTTCAAAGAATAAGGCAACAGGTTCAATCACTGCTCTGTCACCACAAATCTCCAACTTGATCTAAACTCCAACTCTTGGAGTCAATGGCAGCCTCGATCGCCATTGTTCCTCTAACCAGATTCCTCATGTGGCTCTTTCAGTGCCTACTCTCACTCAGTGGTACCCTCTACAACATCCTCTGTCTTTTCAGATAAGTGTAACTCAGAGATGCAAGCAAGATTTACTCTGGTAGACGTCTCAAAATCCCCAACAATGGTCTCGCCACTTCAGCCACCATCAACCAATAGTCACAGTGACCACGGATGCCTTCCTGATGGGGTGAGGGGGCTATGTCAGGGAAACTTGGTCCTAGGCACCTGGTCAGAGACAGAGGCCTTTTTACATATCAATGTCCTGGAACTGAGGGCAGTGCTATTAGCATCAAGCATTTCATTCCATCCTTCCATCAGGGACTATTGTGATCCAGTCAGACAACATGTCAGTGGTCTGGTACATCAACAAACAAGGGAGCACCAGATCTTACCCATTATACCGCAAGGCCTTGAGAATATGGCAATGGGTGATAGCTTCCAACCGCTTTCTAATTACAATGCACATTCCCAGGAGCTCCGTGATAGCAGACAAATTGAGCAGGTGCATTCTGCAACCTCATGAGTGGTCCCAAAATCCTATGATAGCGGCAAGTATCTTCAACCACTGGGGCCAACCTTGCTGCGACCTATCTGCCTCCCCAACTAACTACAAGTGTAGCAAGTATTTTGCCCTGATCCCCCCTTCAGGTACAGTCACTGAGAGATGCTCTAGTCCATGCTTCGCCCTTGGGTCTACTTTATGCTTATCCTCCTCTTCCCCTCATCACCCAGTTTTTGAAGAAAGCATGACAGTTGAAGAGCAAAGTGATCCTCATTGCTCCATATTGACCTCAACAAGTCTGGTTTCCCTTTCTCTGACCTCACCTGCTAGATCAACTGTGGATCCTCAATCCATCCCCAACATTGATCTCCCATCCACAGGGTCTGACTCACCCAAATCTAACAACCTTGAAACTGACAGCTTGGTTTCTCCACTCCAAATGATTGCCAGGCAGGAAAACCTCTCATCCCCTGTGTGCAATATTCTTATTGCATCTCATAAATCATCCACCAGACTAATCTATCTTAATAAATGGTAAAGGTTCTCTCCATGGGCAGCGAATAAACAATTAGACCCCTTGTCAGCCCCAGTTTTGGTGGTTTTGGGTTACTTATCATATCTTTTCTACTCTGGGGTGTTTGTGTCTACTATTCGTGTGCATTTAGCTACCATCTCAAATTTCCACATTGGTTTTCAGGATTCTTCACTTATGTCACATAGACTCTGTAAAACTTTCTTGAAGGGGGTTATCCACCTAAAACCTCCCTTTAGAGAACTGGTACAACCTTGGGATTTGGCATTGGTTCTGCAAGCTCTAACAGCCCCCACCCCCCCACTTTGAACTTGCATCTACATGTGATGTGAAATATCTCTCTTGGAAAACTTTGTTTCTGATTGCTATCACATCGACTAGATGCCTGTCAGAACTTCAAGCCTTATGCTTTAAACCTCCCTATCTTATTTTCCACAAGGATAGGGTATCACTGAGAACTAATTCTTCCTTTTTACCAAAAGTAGTGTCAGAGCGGTCTACCAACTGATCTACTGATCTCCCAGTGTTCTTTTCTAACCACTTTAACAAGAGAGAGTATTGCCTGCAGTCCTTGGATTTCATAGACAATTACATTTTTATCTGGACAGAACAAAATCTACCAGTAAATCAGACCAACTGTTTCTGGCCTTTTCTGGATCTAGATGAGGTCATCCTGTCTCAAAATTTACATTGGCTTCATGGTTGAGAAATTGTATTACCTTTATTTACAACAAAAACAACGTCACTTTGCCTCACAGAGTGAAAGCACATTCTATAAGATCTATGGCAACTTCAGCAGATTTCCATGGTACGTCTTCCCTCAATGATATTTGCTCAGCTGTGACTTGGGCCAGACTTCATACCTTTATTCTTCATTACAAATTGGACTTGGCCTCCAGAGGTAGAGCTTCTTTTGGCTCCATTGTGCTCAGGAATGTCCTTCCATGAAGGCCACCCAGGGATACAGGTAGCTGGGGACTCTGTCCCATCAGTAAGGAATGAAATACATTAACAACATCAGATAAAGAAGTTATGTCTTACCATAACGTTCCATCTGTGTTTTTGATCTTCACTCATTCATTACTTCCCACCCTCCGTCCCCCATCCGGAGGTACTGGTTGATCTCATATACTCCTTTATTGTAGGTCTGTTATTACCAGAGGTAGCCTCTACTTTTATCTATCAACTTGCAAACTCAATCTGAGGTAACAAGGAGCACAGCATTCTGGGTAGGACCTTGGCTCAAGAGTTTTTGGTTGACAGGGCTTGATATTTGGCCGGCTTGGTGCTGAGGATGGAACCGATAACCAATCAGTAAGGAATGAACGAAGATCAACAACACAGATGGAACATTATGGTAAGACATAACTTCTTTTTTTATAAATGTGTTGAAAATTACAAATGAGAGTGCTTCAAATAGTTTCCATGAAAGTGAGGCAAAACCGAACAATAATTTGCTGATACCATTAAAAATTCAAATATTTCATTCTGAATATGATAGACAGGGGCTATGATTCCTAACTAACCTTCCAGTGTCATCAGTATTTCAATGTGCAACAGAACCAGCAGTATGGGGTTTGACTTTCAACACCTGTACCCATTAGAATGGAAAGGGCAATTAGCCTTAAGAGTATATGGAAAATGTACACTGTTGTAATGGAGGACAGCAAAGTACTACAACAGCTAGAAAAGGTCAACACTGCCCAGCTACAAATCAGAATTATAATCACTTGCTCCTGTGGATGAGTCTGGTGCCTTTCAGTGCAGTTATATCTACAGTAACTGAAACTTGACCTGAACTATTTTTTACACACACTCGCACACACAATAATTTCAGTATGGTGTAAATAGTAATTCCACTACACCAACTCCTTCATTCACAAACTATGATATTCTGCCACCAGGTAGTCAACACTATCAAAACCTGACAATAATTTACTATTTACCTCTAAAATAAGTCAATCTTTAAATATCTAAATGGTAGCAATAGCTCAAACTCGGTGGTGGGGGCAGCCACGGTGGTGCAGCAGTTAGCGTTGCTGCCTCACAGCAAGAGGTTCTCCAGTTTGATCCTTGGCTGACGTGCCTTCTGTGTGGAGTCTGCATGTCCTCCTGTGGTCGAGTGGGTTTCCTCTGGGTGCTCCGGTTTCCTCCCACATCCCAAAGACATGCTGTAGGTGGATTGGGCATGTGCATGTGTGTGCGCCTTCCGTGGAAGGTTGGGGGCTGGGCTGGCAACTCAACTCTGTAAAACTCCACTGCCAATCATGAGCGGACAGGTGATCCGCTGTGGTGACCCCTAACCAGGAAAAGCCGAAAGAAGAAGAAGAAGAAATAGCTCGAACTGTCCTGAATTGTTACAGGACAGAAGTACCAATATTGACCAGTTATAAACCCTTTCTAAGCATATCCTGAAAATCTGTGTACAGAGGGGTCTACTTCATAACATTGAAATTTCATAACATTGAATTTCTTAACACTGAGACCAAAACATCTAAAGCCTAAAACACTGAAAACCCAAAACACTGAAAACTCACACATAATCAGTGTGCCACACAATCACAGCACTTAAGGCAAAATAACATACCCAACACACTAGTAACAGGTGACTCTATAGTCAGGCACACTGATGTCCCACTAACTAGGCTGGAGAAGGAGAAGGTTACAGTTAGCTGCCTGTCGAGCGCCAGGATCCGCCACATAACACAAGCACTCAGGTCACTCCAGAACAAGTACAAATACGACTCTGTCATTGTCCATGTTGGTGTGAATAACCTGAGATGTACCTCCCTGGACTATATGAAAAGAGACATGTAAGAGCTCTCTGATCACGTAGCCCAGGCCAAATATGACCCTGACCCTGACCCTGACTAGCATCCTGCCCTCACCAAGAATGATGCCACAGTATAAAGAAAAAATGATCAATTTCAACAATTGGCTAAGTTTCTGGTGTCATTCAAAGGGGATCCAGTATCTGTCCACCTGGAATGACATGCTCTATAAGCCACATTGCTTTGCAAGAGATGGCTTGCACCTGTCACCCTTAGGCTTTCAAATACTGACCAAGTCTTTTGCCACCCCCATAGTACCTTTTTTAGGCAAGGCTCAAAAGACAAACCCACCACCATAAATAGCACAACTAACCAAAAACTGAGGGTAAGGCTACTCAACGCCAGAAGTCTAAACCTCAAAATGCATGCACTCAAGGCACTCCTCACTATGGAAAACATCAATATCTGTGCAGTAACAGAAACCTGGTTTAAGGCTCCAAAGAGCACCCCAGAACTACCAAGTTATAACTCATACCATACTTTTCGGCCACAAAATCTGGACCAAAACACAAAAGGTGGGAGTGTATCTATATTCATCAAGGATACCCACACCTCCAGGTTAGTGGCACAGCACAATGCCTCAGAGATCATCCATGTGCAACTAACAATGGGCAAAACTGCAATTCAAATTGCAGCTTGCTACAGATCACCCACCATGACCCAGGACCTCCATTCCATGTTTCTGGAGACACTGGAAAATATGAAGGTCCTACCAAATGCCCTAATATTGGGTGATTTCAATTACCCAAACATTAACTGGGAGAACTACTCAAGTACTAACTCCCTTGCCCAACGCTTCCTAGAATTTATAAACTCGAACACCCTGGATCAACTGGTCAACACTCCCACCAGAGGTGACAACATATTGGACCGGTCATCACCAACATGGGCACTGGTGTTCTACACCCGAGGTCAAACCCTCGCTGGTTAGATCAGACCATAGACTAATCACTCTGGATATCCACATTCCACCCCCACCCCCAATCAAGGAAACCACTGTGAAAAACTTTTCAAAAGCAAACTTCACATTACTTAAGACTGAGGTGGAAAGGTTCACAGCCCCCATGCTAAAGGACAATGCTGTCCAAGCTGCTGAAACCCTTATAAAGTCACTCTATGAGCACCTGCAAGAATGCATGGACCATGCTGTCCCAAGCAAAACCAAGACTCACTCCTCCAAGCAAAGGAAACCAGTCTGGTGGACCCTGCCATAAACAAGCTATACAACAGAAGGAGGAAACTAGTGCAAAAAAGAGTAAAATCCCAAGAAGGAAAGACATCCCTGATCAGTATGAGCAAGAAACTATGATCCCTCATAAAATCACCCAAAGCTAGCTTCGAAAAGAAAATTGCCAAGGACTCCAAAGATAACCACAAAGCATTCTTTAGCTATGTCAAGGACCTAAGTGGAAACTCTCAGATCTGCTCTGAGTTAGTGCAGAATGGCAAAAAGTACACTGAACCGACTGATATTGCCAACATTCTGGCAGACAGGTTTAGTACCAACTTCACCCCCCTCTCACCCACTAAAGGGCCCATAACCATACCAGAAGAATGCAGTGCCCCAGCAATCACTGACACACAGGTTAAAACAGCCCTATCCAAAGCCAAAAATACAGCTTCAATGGGACCAGACAGTGTCCCAGGTTGTGTCTTACACGAGCTCCAAAATGAACTAACCCCTCACCTAAACACACTGTTCAAACTCAGCCTCTCTACAGGCTAAGTACCCATAGAGTGGCGCACAGCAACAGTTATCCTCCTCCACAAAGGTGGAGCCACAACGGACCCCGAACTATCGCCCTATAAGCCTGACTAGCCTGGTCTGCAAGACTATGGAATGCATCATCATGGAATTCATTAACAGAGACACTGGGAACCTTCAAACATTGGACCCTACCCAGTTTTGCTTTGTTAAGGGCAGATCATGCCTCTTAAACCTGGTGGACTTCTTTGAGACAGTTACCAAGGCTTTAGATGAGGGAAGGGAGGTCTATACAGCCTACCTAGACCTTGCAAAGGCTTTCAACACCATTCCCCATTCTGGTATTATAGATAAGTTCACCAGCCCAAACATAAACCCCATGTCACAAGATGGGTTTCCAATTGGCTCACGGATAGAACCCACACGGTGAGAGTTGCAGGCTGTAGGTCTGACTCTAAACCAGTTACAAGTGGTGTCCTCCAGGGCTCAGTCCTGGGACCCTCCTGTTTGGTATATACACTCTGAGAGGTACAGGCAAGCACAGAAGGACTATAGCTGACCAAGTTCACAGATGACTGCAAACTGGGGGCCATAATTGACTCTCCAGCTGATACAGACATCCTTCAGAAGTGTCTCACTGAGACGGATACCTGGTGTCAAAATCATGGCCTCAAGCTAAAATGCCAAAAGTGCATAGTCATCCCTCTGGAAAAAACAGTACTCCATGAACTACCACATTTGTGGTAGTCCCCTAAATACAGAAATGTAATAAGGGATCTGGGGACCCAAGTAGATAGCAATCTCTTTGATAATCATATTGCCAAGGTGGTTAGAAAATCTTTCTATATGGCCCACCTAATTACAAGAGGGTCCGCGATCTAGAACAAAAGAGGTTATTGTGCCTCTACTCATCACTCATCAGACCCATCATAGAGTACAATGCCCCATTTGGAATGTACCTTACAAGATACCTGCAACAGCTGGAAAGACCACTGAAGTACCTCACCAAGAGGATTACTGGCCTCAAACATATGCCCTATGCAGCCCGACTGAAGAAACTTCAGCTGTGCTTGGCTGCACACCACTTACTCAGAAGTGATCTCTGCCTGACATACAAGGCCATGTCCAACCCAGAACTGATGGATATGCTCCACCTAAAAAAAACAAATCCCCAAGAGCCACATGCTCTAGGGATCTAAACCTCACCACAATGATAAATAGGACATGCTGGAGGGATAGAGTTTTAAGTGAAGAGGAAGATTTTAGGAATTTATTTGGTGTAAAACCACTTATAGTGAATAAGAGGGGAAAGAATTTAAAAGATCTTTTAAAATGTAAAGAAGGACATAAATATGACAGTATGTATGGTATGAAAAAATGTGGGTTTTGTAAATGTGCCACACAATACAAGTTAATACCATGTTTATTATAAGAGGGAGAAAATATGTTATAAAATGAAATATAATTGTGAAATGAAGGCTGTAGTATATTTAGGTACATGTAAGTCATGCTCAGCTTATTACATAGGGAAAACAGAAAGGAAATTTTCCCAATGAATATATGAGCATGAATATGCCATTAAGAAATCTAACTAAATAATGCTTTAGCCAAACATTCCATTAGTTATCCTGGACACCAGTTTACTTATACTATTATAGACCATGTAGATATGGATGATAAGAAACCACTATTTGAGGTTTGTTTTCAGAATGAAAAGAATTGGAATGGCAAGTAAGACTACAAGCAGATAGTTGGCCAGGAATTAACGAACGTAGTTCCATAGCCCCAATTCTTAAGTTGAAGGCGCTTAAAAGAAATAAAATTAGTAGAAATATATGAATATTTAGATATAAGTGCATAGATATAGGAACTAAGTAGTTTGTATTTATAATTAATTATTTATTTTCTATTACTATATGCTTCCATATTTTTGACATATTAATATATCGAATATTTATTTATCTTATTATATTTATTACATGTAAGATAATATGCAGTTTTTAGACTGTTTAGTGGTTTTAAATATACATATACATTTTTTATAGATTTGATATTTATAGTAATTTAGTGGAATAATTTAGCATTATTAGGGCATGACCTTTTTAAATTTGTCCTTTTAAATGTTTGTTTAGATTATACATTTTGTTAATTAATTCATGACAGGAAATTACATCATGATTAAGAGTGTTTATAAGGTGTGGAGAGTTTTAAAATAATGTCTGATGAAGTATAACATTTACTTATACAGTACAATGAAATCCAAAAGCTGCCACATAAAAGTGTCATCCCAGATGGTCCGCCCAGATCAGATAGTTCCCATTTTTGCTCAAGGTTGTCTTTTTAGTGCCAAAAAAGAGAGAGGACTACTGGGAGACCAATTCTGGATCTCAGCACACCGAACAAATTTATAAAAACAGAGAAATTCCAGATGGTCACATTTCAGTCTATCCTTATTCTTCTGGAAGAAGATGATTGGATGTGCTCTGTAGATTTTCAAGATGTGTATTACCACATAAAAATGGACAAATGCTCAAGAAGATACCTCCACTTCTGCATAGGAGTGGTTTCACTCTCTACCACCTTTTGAGCTCTGCCCTTGGTCTCTCTACAGCCCCTCAGAGTGTTCACCAAATTCATGGCAGTGGTTAGCGGCTAAAGTCTTGCAACTTCAAGGATTCCAGGCAGGCATTTCCATATATAGACAACTGGCTCCTCACCACCCCCAACAAGTGTCTACTGGAAGAAGCCCTCTACTACACTCTCCTCACAGCACAAAGCCTGGGAATCACTATCACTGTGGGAGAAGTCCAACATGACCCCCAGCTCAGTCTCTAGAATTCATAGGGGTTCTGTTGGACATGAGAAATTGCACAACGCATCTCTTCCAGACCACAGGCTTCAAAGAATAACAAGGCAACAGGTTCAATCACTGCTCTGTCACCCACAAATTCCTTCCAACTTGATCTAAACTCCAACTCTTGGAGTCAATGGCAGCCTCGGGACGCCATTGTTCCTCTAACCAGATTCCTCATGTGGCTCTTTTGTGCGCCAGTGCCTAATACCTCACCAGTGGTACCCTCTACAACATCCTCTGTCTTTCAGATAAGTGTAACTCAGAGATGCAAGCAAGATTTACTCTGGTAGACGTCTCAAAATCCCCAACAATGGTCTCGCTGCGACTTCAGCGCCACCATCAACCAATAGTCACAGTGTTGGAATTACCACGGATGCCTTCCTGATGGGGTGTGAGGGGCCAATATGTCAGGAACTTGGTCCTAGAAGGCACCTGGTCAGAGACACAGAGGCCTTTTACATATCAATGTCCTGGAACTGAGGGCAGTGTATTAGCATCAAGCATTTCATTCCATCCTTCCATCAGGGACTATTGTGATCCAGTCAGACAACATGTCAGTGGTCTGGTACATCAACAAACAAGGGAGCACCAGATCTACCCATTATACCAATGCAAGCGCCTTAGAGAATATGGTGGTAATGGGTGATAGCTTCCAACCGCTTTCTAATTACAATGCACATTCCCCAGGAGCTCGCGTTGATAGCAGACAAATTGAGCAGGTGCATTCTGCAACCTCATGAGTGGTCCCAAAATCCTATGATAGCGGCAAGTATCTTCAACCACTGGGGCCAACCTTGCTGCACCTATCTGCCTCCCCAACTAACTACAAGTGTAGCAAGTATTTTGCCCTGAAGTCCCCTTCAGGTACAGTCACTGAGAGATGCTCTAGTCCATGCTTCTCGCCTCTGGTCTACTTTATGCTTATCCTCCTTCTCTTCCTCATCATCACCCAGTTTTTGAAGAAAGCATGACAGTTGAAGAGCAAAGTGATCCTCATTGCTCCATATTGACCTCAACAAGCTGAGTTTCCCTTTCTCTGACCTCACCTGTTGTGGGATCAACTGTGGGATCTCAATCCATCCCCACATTGATCTCCATCCAATAGGGTCTGACTCCACCCAAATCTAACAACCTTGAAACTGACAGCTTGGTTTCTCCACTCCAAATGATTGCCAGGCAGGAAAACCTCTCATCCCCTGTGGTGCAATAATTCTTATTGCATCTCATAAATCATCCACCAGACTAATCTGTATCTTAATAAATGGTAAAGGTTCTCTCCATGGGCAGCGAATAAACAATTAGACCCCTTGTCAGCCCCAGTTTTGGTGGTTTTGGGTTACTTATCATATCTTTTCTACTCTGGGTGTTTGTGTCTACTATTCGTGTGCATTTGGCTGCCATCTCAAATTTCCACATTGGTTTTCAGGATTCTTCACTTATGTCACATAGACTCTGTAAAACTTTCTTGAAGGGGGTTATCCACCTAAAACCTCCCTTTGTAGAACTGGTACAACCTTGGGATTTGGCATTGGTTCTGCAAGCTCTAACAGCCCCACCCCCACTTTGAACTTGCATCTACATGTGATGTGAAATATCTCTTGGAAAACTTTGTTTCTGATTGCTATCACATCGACTAGATGCCTGTCAGAACTTCAAGCCTTAAAGCTTTAAACCTCCCTATCTTATTTTCCACAAGGATAGGGTATCACTGAGAACTAATTCTTCCTTTTTACCAAAGTAGTGTCAGAGCGGTCTACCAACTGATCTACTGATCTCCCAAAGTGTTCTTTTTCTAACCACTTTAACAAGAGAGAGTATTGCCTGCAGTCCTTGGATTTCATAGACAATTACATTTTTATCTGGACAGAACAAAATCTACCAGTAAATCAGACCAACTGTTTCTGGCCTTTTCTGATCTAGATGAGGTCATCCTGTCTCAAATTTACATTGGCTTCATGGTTGAGAAATTGTATTACCTTTATTTACAACAAAAACGTCACTTTGCCTCACAGAGTGAAAGCACATTCTATAAGATCTATGGCAACTTCAGCAGATTTCCATGGCACGCCTTCCTCAATGATATTTGCTCAGCTGTGACTTGGGCCAGACTTCATACCTTTATTCTTCATTACAAATTGGACTTGGCCTCCAGAGGTAGAGCTTCTTTTGGCTCCATTGTGCTCAGGAATGTCCTTCATGAAGGCCACCCAGGATACAGGTAGCTGGGGACTCTGTCCCATCAGTAAGGAATGAAATACATTAACAACATCAGATAAAGAAGTTATGTCTTACCATAACGTTCCATCTGTGTTTTGATCTTCACTCATTCATTACTTCCCACCCTCGTCCCCATCCGAGGTACTGGTTGATCTCATATACTCCTTTATTGTAGGTCTGTTATTACCAGAGGTAGCTCCTACTTTTATCTATCAACTTGCAAACTCAATCTGAGGTAACAAGGAGCACAGCATTCTGGGTAGGACCTTGGCTCAAGAGTTTTGGTTGACAGGGCTTGATATTTGGCGGCTTGGTGCTGAGGATGGAACCGAGCAACCAATCAGTAAGGAATGAACGAAGATCAACAACACAGATGGAACATTATGGTAAGACATAACTTCTTTTTTTATAAATGTGTTGAAAATTACAAATGAGAGTGCTTCAAATAGTTTCCATGAAAGTGAGGCAAAACCGAACAATAATTTGCTGATACCATTAAAAATTCAAATATTTCATTCTGAATATGATAGACAGGGGCTATGATTCCTAACTAACCTTCCAGTGTCATCAGTATTTCAATGTGCAACAGAACCAGCAGTATGGGGTTTGACTTTCAACACCTGTACCCATTAGAATGGAAAGGGCAATTAGCCTTAAGAGTATATGGAAAATGTACACTGTTGTAATGGAGGACAGCAAAGTACTACAACAGCTAGAAAAAGGTCAACACTGCCCAGCTACAAATCAGAATTATAATCACTTGCTCCTGTGGATGAGTCTGGTGCCTTTCAGTGCAGTTATATCTACAGTAACTGAAACTTGACCTGAACTATTTTTTTACACACACTGCACACACAATAATTTCAGTATGGTGTAAATAGTAATTCCACTACACCAACTCCTTCATTCACAAACTATGATATTCTGCCACCAGGTAGTCAACACTATCAAAACCTGACAATAATTTACTATTTACCTCTAAAATAAGTCAATCTTTAAATATCTAAATGGTAGCAATAGCTCAAACTCGGTGGTGGGGGCAGCCACGGTGGTGCAGCAGTTAGCGTTGCTGCCTCACAGCAAGAGGTTCTCCAGTTTGATCCTTGGCTGACGTGCCTTCTGTGTGGAGTCTGCATGTCCTCCCTGTGGTCGAGTGGGTTTCCTCTGGGTGCTCCGGTTTCCTCCCACATCCCAAAGACATGCTGTAGGTGGATTGGGCATGTGCATGTGTGTGCGCCTTCCGTGGAAGGTTGGGGGCTGGGCTGGCAACTCAACTCTGTAAAACTCCACTGCCAATCATGAGCGGACAGGTGATCCGCTGTGGTGACCCCTAACCAGGAAAAGCCGAAAGAAGAAGAAGAAGAAATAGCTCGAACTGTCCTGAATTGTTACAGGACAGAAGTACCAATATTGACCAGTTATAAACCCTTTCTAAGCATATCCTGAAAATCTGTGTACAGAGGGGTCTACTTCATAACATTGAAATTTCATAACATTGAATTTCTTAACACTGAGACCAAAACATCTAAAGCCTAAAACACTGAAAACCCAAAACACTGAAAACTCACACATAATCAGTGTGCCACACAATCACAGCACTTAAGGCAAAATAACATACCCAACACACTAGTAACAGGTGACTCTATAGTCAGGCACACTGATGTCCCACTAACTAGGCTGGAGAAGGAGAAGGTTACAGTTAGCTGCCTGTCGGCGCCAGGATCCGCCACATAACACAAGCACTCAGGTCACTCCAGAACAAGTACAAATACGACTCTGTCATTGTCCATGTTGGTGTGAATAACCTGAGATGTACCTCCCTGGACTATATGAAAAGAGACATGTAAGAGCTCTCTGATCACGTAGCCCAGGCCAAATATGACCCTGACCCTGACCCTGACTAGCATCCTGCCCTCACCAAGAATGATGCCACAGTATAAAGAAAAAATGATCAATTTCAACAATTGGCTAAGTTTCTGGTGTCATTCAAAGGGGATCCAGTATCTGTCCACCTGGAATGACATGCTCTATAAGCCACATTGCTTTGCAAGAGATGGCTTTGCACCTGTCACCCTTAGGCTTTCAAATACTGACCAAGTCTTTGCCACCCCTATAGTACCTTTTTAGGCAAGGCTCAAAGACAAACCCACCACCATAAATAGCACAACTAACCAAAAACTGAGGTAAGGCTACTCAACGCCAGAAGTCTAAACCTCAAAATGCATGCACTCAAAGGCACTCCTCACTATGGCAAAGATCAATATCTGTGCAGTAACAGAAACCTGGTTTAAGGCTCCAAAGAGCACCCCAGAACTACCAAGTTATAACTCATACCATACTTTTCGGCCACAAAATCTGGACCAAAACACAAAAGGTGGGAGTGTATCTATATTCATCAAGGATACCCACACCTCCAGGTTAGTGGCACAGCACAATGCCTCAGAGATCATCCATGTGCAACTAACAATGGGCAAAACTGCAATTCAAATTGCAGCTTGCTACAGATCACCCACCATGACCCAGGACCTCCATTCCATGTTTCTGGAGACACTGGAAAATATGAAGGTCCTACCAAATGCCCTAATATTGGGTGATTTCAATTACCCAAACATTAACTGGGAGAACTACTCAAGTACTAACTCCCTTGCCCAATGCTTCCTAGAATTTATAAACTCGAACTCCCTGGATCAACTGGTCAACACTCTCACCAGAGGTGACAACATATTGGACCCGGTCATCACCAACATGGGCGACCGGTGTTCTACACCAGGTCAAACCTCGCTGGTTAGATCAGACCATAGACTAATCACTCTGGATATCCACATTCCACCCCCACCCCCAATCAAGGAAACCACTGTGAAAAACTTTTCAAAAGCAAACTTCACATTACTTAAGACTGAGGTGGAAAGGTTCACAGCCCCCATGCTAAAGGACAATGCTGTCCAAGCTGCTGAAACCCTTATAAAGTCACTCTATGAGCACCTGCAAGAATGCATGGACCATGCTGTCCCAAGCAAAACCAAGACTCACTCCTCCAAGCAAAGGAAACCAGTCTGGTGGACCCCTGCCATAAACAAGCTATACAACAGAAGGAGGAAACTAGTGCAAAAAAGAGTAAAATCCCAAGAAGGAAAGACATCCCTGATCAGTATGAGCAAGAAACTATGATCCCTCATAAAATCACCCAAAGCTAGCTTCAAAAGAAAAATTGCCAAGGACTCCAAAGATAACCACAAAGCATTCTTTAGCTATGTCAAGAACCTAAGTGGAAACTCTCAGATCTGCTCTGAGTTAGTGCAGAATGGCAAAAAATACACTGAACCGACTGATATTGCCAACATTCTGGCAGACAGGTTTAGTACCAACTTCACCCCCCTCTCACCCACTAAAGGGCCCATAACCATACCAGAAGAATGCAGTGCCCCAGCAATCACTGACACACAGGTTAAAACAGCCCTATCCAAAGCCAAAAATACAGCTTCAATGGGACCAGACAGTGTCCCAGGTTGTGTCTTACACGAGCTCCAAAATGAACTAACCCCTCACCTAAACACACTGTTCAAACTCAGCCTCTCTACAGGCTAAGTACCCATAGAGTGGCGCACAGCAACAGTTATCCTCCTCCACAAAGGTGGAGCCACAACGGACCCCGGGAACTATCGCCCTATAAGCCTGACTAGCCTGGTCTGCAAGACTATGGAATGCATCATCATGGAATTCATTAACAGAGACACTGGGAACCTTCAAACATTGGACCCTACCCAGTTTTGCTTTGTTAAGGGCAGATCATGCCTCTTAAACCTGGTGGACTTCTTTGAGACAGTTACCAAGGCTTTAGATGAGGGAAGGGAGGTCTATACAGCCTACCTAGACCTTGCAAAGGCTTTCAACACCATTCCCCATTCTGGTATTATAGATAAGTTCACCAGCCCAAACATAAACCCCTATGTCACAAGATGGGTTACCAATTGGTTCACGGATAGAACCCACACGGTGAGAGTTGCAGGCTCTAGGTCTGACTCTAAACCAGTTACAAGTGGTGTCCTCCAGGGCTCAGTCCTGGGACCCCTCCTGTTTGGTATATACACTTCTGAGAGGTACAGGCAAGCACAGAAGGACTATAGCTGACCAAGTTCACAGATGACTGCAAACTGGGGGCCATAATTGACTCTCCAGCTGATACAGACATCCTTCAGAAGTGTCTCACTGAGACGGATACCTGGTGTCAAAATCATGGCCTCAAGCTAAATGCCAAAAGTGCATAGTCATCCCCTCTGGAAAAAACAAAGTACCCATGAACTACCACATTTGTGGTAGTCCCCTAAATACAGAAAATGTAATAAGGGATCTGGGGACCCAAGTAGATAGCAATCTCTCTTTTGATAATCATATTGCCAAGGTGGTTAGAAAATCTTTCTATATGGCCCACCTAATTACAAGAGGGTCCGCATCTAGAACAAAAGAGGTTATTGTGCCCCTCTACTCATCACTCATCAGACCCATCATAGAGTACAATGCCCCATTTGGAATGTACCTTACAAGATACCTGCAACAGCTGGAAAGACCACTGAAGTACCTCACCAAGAGGATTACTGGCCTCAAACATATGCCCTATGCAGCCCGACTGAAGAAACTTCAGCTGTACTTGGTTGCACACCACTTACTCAGAAGTGATCTCTGCCTGACATACAAGGCCATGTCCAACCCAGAACTGATGGATATGCTCCACCTAAAAAAAACAAATCCCCAAGAGCCACATGCTCTAGGGATCTAAACCTCACCACAATGATAAATAGGACATGCTGGAGGGATAGAGTTTTAAGTGAAGAGGAAGATTTTAGGAATTTATTTGGTGTAAAACCACTTATAGTGAATAAGAGGAAAGAATTTAAAAGATCTTTTAAAATGTAAAGAAGGACATAAATATGACAGTATGTATGGTATGAAAAAATGTGGGTTTTGTAAATGGTGCCACACAATACAAGTTAATACCATGTTTATTATAAGAGGGAGAAAATATGTTATAAAATGAAATATAATTGTGAAATGAAGGCTGTAGTATATTTAGGTACATGTAAGTCATGCTCAGCTTATTACATAGGGAAAACAGAAAGGAAATTTTCCCAATGAATATATGAGCATGAATATGCCATTAAGAAATCTAACTTAAATAATGCTTTAGCCAAACATTCCATTAGTTATCCTGGACACCAGTTTACTTATACTATTATAGACCATGTAGATATGGATGATAAGAAACCATGAGGCTTGTTTTCAGAATGAAAAGAATTGGAATGGCAAGTAAGACTACAAGCAGATAGTTGGCCAGGAATTAACGAACGTAGTTCCATAGCCCCAATTCTTAAGTTGAAGGCGCTTAAAAGAAATAAAATTAGTAGAAATATATGAATATTTAGATATAAGTGCATAGATATAGGAACTAAGTAGTTTGTATTTATAATTAATTATTTATTTTCTATTACTATATGCTTCCATATTTTTGACATATTAATATATCGAATATTTATTTATCTTATTATATTTATTACATGTAAGATAATATGCAGTTTTTAGACTGTTTAGTGGTTTTAAATATACATATACATTTTTTATAGATTTGATATTTATAGTAATTTAGTGGAATAATTTAGCATTATTAGGGCATGACCTTTTTAAATTTGTCCTTTTAAATGTTTGTTTAGATTATACATTTTGTTAATTAATTCATGACAGGAAATTACATCATGATTAAGAGTGTTTATAAGGTGTGGAGAGTTTTAAAATAATGTCTGATGAAGTATAACATTTACTTATATGAAAGCACTAACCATTCACTTTTTTTGTGATTGCTTTATGAATACATTTTGCTGGCTGATTATATAATGGTTCGCTCTTGGATTTCTGATTGAACATTGCATTTGCGTTCGTTTATCGTTGTACTTGTGTGGTTTTTCATTTAGAATAGAATAAGAATAAGCATAGTTTTAATCAGCCTAAGTAACTGCTAATGGTTACTTTTCAAAAATGAACAAACAGTAATCCAAGACATAGATCACACTGGAAAATTTTAATGAGCACTTTCATTTACATCTTGTGGTAAACTTCTTCAGAGGTGGTCACAGTTCACACCTCACAGTTTGCCTACAATTAAAATGCAAATATATACAGTTTTTCCTGTCTGTGAAGAACCAATCCTGACAAGTAGCCACTATATCTGTTTACATCTATCTATTTAGATTGATAGATATAAATACAGTCTGAGCAAAATCAGATGAAAACATAACATTGTTAAAAATGAAGAAAAAGGTCAGTAATGATTATGAATAAAAATAACTACTATATGTGAGTCAGCATTCAAAAATAAATATTACTTATACGTACCTGTACTAACAACATATCCCTGCTGGGAATTCATCGAGTCATGTGCAACTCATGCTAAAAAGACCCTGCTCCAGCTATACAGTATTTGGCAATTCAGAGACATGTTAGCCCCGATGAAGAAAGACCTAAATATCAGCTAAATTGCATGTCTATCAATCACAGTTACATCCACAGCATGCAAATCAGTGCTGGTCTGCACATTGGGATAGTAAACTGCTGCTCATGTAGGCATTTGTATTTAATGAACTTTGCTTAAAGAAAAGAGTATGGGAAGCAAATAAACATTCTTTTCTTCCCGAGTTTGACTGTTCAGCTACCAAATCGAAAGCTCAGCCCAGAAAGCCCCTACTGCTGAGCTGTGATTCCACAATTTTTGTTATTTTTCAACTCAAGCTCTTAACTCATTACAGCTGAGTGATGCCTCCAGGTGCTTCTGCAGTTACATCTTACTGACACCTCTAGGTGTCATATATTGCTTTTTCATATTTGCATTAATAATTCCAAAATCAATTCAAAAACACAACACAATTTGACTTCTGTCTAGTGCAGGTAAAGATATATTAATCGCTCAAATAATATTCTGTCATATCATTAATTTTGTATTTTTCTAAGTATCATGACAACCATGTTGCTCAGACATAACTGCTTACCATCATATGAAAGCCCTCAGATGGATGAAGAAAAGGCTTCAACAGTATGTGCATAACTTGATGTTCTTAGTTGTTTACAAATTATTACAAACTATATCATTGCTGTGTTTATTGTGATTTATAAAATCCAGTTAAAGAATTAGAACCTAAAGAATAATACCACTTTGAAAACAGTTTGTGCTGAAGAGTTTTGCATTTACACTTCTTTAGAAAACTCTGTTGTTCTAGAGATCTGAACATTTGTTTGAAATCTGACAACATAATTTGATTCTATTAAAAAGCTTAGGCTCTACCCATTGGAAGCTGTAGTGCAAAAAACGTTATTTCATAAACAAGTGATGGAGCTGGAGCTTCACCAAAGAAAAAGATTTGTATTAGCAGAGCATTGCCAAACCCACAAAAGTGAATATCAATAAGCTGATTTTGCATGTTGAATATGCATAAAGCAGAAAATGATGACTGTAATACTGTATTATTTGAAGGAAAACATATAAATTGTTGTGAAACAGTATATTTGCACATAACAGAATATGCTAAAAATGCTTTGCAAATATATTATACATGCCAGCTTAGTGGCATATACATGTAGACTAAACTTTATGTGTGCGAATAAAATATGTAAATTTACCTAAAGAAGACAAAAAACAGATTGCAAGTAGAAAAAAAAAACAAGAATACAACAAAGTAAATGTGTGTAGGATAAAATGTGAGCCAAATACTAAGGTAACAATCCAGCCTGAGGTGAAATTTACTGTAAAATGATAGCAATGAGAAATAAAGCCTGGAGGTGTAATGAATATACGACACATTCAAAATTAAAACTCTTGTACTAGGTGTGATTATAGACACAAGAGAAGCACATGTCCATTATTTAAATAGTTTTGTAAAAGCTATGGGAGAAAGAACTAATCTGATGTTGTTAATCTTCGTTCATTCCTTACTGATAGGTTATCGGGTCCGTCCCCGGAACTGAGCCTGCCAAATATCAAGCTCACGTTAGCCAAATACTATCAAGCCAAGGTCCTACCCAAAATGCTCTGCTCCCTGTTACCTCAGATCTAGTTTGCCACATTGCTGTACAGCAGTGTCAAGCCACTCTCTCAGCTAATTTTTTGAAAGATTTATACATTGTTTTTACTTTAAAGTTTTTCAAATAGTTTTTACTAACATTTTCCTACCCAATCGTATACTTTAGACTCTCTTTAGTCTTTTTCACTTTATTACCTTTTTCTTACCTCTGAGGTAATTCTTCTTTACCATCATTGGTAATCCTTCCTTTTCTCTTCTTACTCTTTTGGGTATCCTTTCCTCTTCCTTTTGGTACTGTTCTTCTTCTCCACATCATTATATTGGATAAGAAAAATAGCATTGGTTTTAAACAGTATAAGGACTGTGGCCGTAAGTTACCACTTTCCGATGGCCATGACTTATGTGTCTACTGTCTGAATGTCTCCCACCTTACTCTGGATGCCCTGTGTGTGATTTTCAAAAATTTTTCCACCAGGACTCTTAACGAGAGGAAGAATAAATGAATATTGAAAGGTTGTCTCAAATCTCCTTTCTCTGAAACTATTTCTGGGTCAGAGGGTGTATCCCCTCCTGTTAAACCCCGTAAGAGGTGTTCTTCCTCTTCCTCATTGAGGTCACTTCCTTCTTCTCCTTCTCCCTCTGCATTTCATAGGGAGTCGACTCATAAGAAGGTGAAATTGATTACTACTTTGGCACTGCCACCTGTGACCCTGTCGGCTCCAGGCTTGGCACCATCCCAAATGATTCTGGCTCCAGCCATGTCTTCCTTATCGACACTGGCACCAGAGTTCCCAGTGCAGACATCTATGGCTCCAACAGTTCCATCACAGCCCTTACCAGCACTGTCCATGCAGGCACAGTCCCCTTCAGCACTATTGGTACAATCCCCTTCAGCTCTGAGTATGGCTTTTCTGTCCTCTACGGTGCAGACATTTTCGGTACCGACATGTTCTTCGGTGCAGTCCTTTTCTGCACCACCCTTATTACTGGTGCAGACACTTTCTTCAATGGCACCGTAGCCATCGGGGCAGACTTTTCCCTTTACAGTGCAGACACCTTCAATTTCTATGGTGCTGATGTCGTCGGCTCAGACTACTTCCACACCATTTTCTTTGGTGCAGATGTCCTCGGTTCCAGGCTCTGTACCTCTTGAATTAGCAAGGACCAAGTATTCTCCTTAGTTGGATCCATTTGCTGGTAGTCAATACAGTCTTTCCTCTCAAAAGCCCAGAATCACCATCAGCTTTCTCTATGAGGTCAACCAAGAGCTGCTCTGAGCAAGATGTGTTGCGAATTGTCGACCAGCTGCTTGTGGCCAGAGGTCTCTCTCACCCGTTGAAGTCCACATTCCCTCCTTCAGGTGAATGTATATCTCCTCAAACTCCAACGTGCACTCCACCTTTGACTTCTACCCAAGTTTCGAAGCCTATTTCTCCGACAGCAGCTTCCCTTCCTCCAACTCCAATAGTTGATCTCACTTTGGAACCGGAGTCATCCTTGCGGCCCTCGGTGCACTGGACATCAGACTCTTCTCAGGCCAGTGGCTGTGCCATGGGGGAGGGTGCTCCTGGTTCTATGCCAATTTTTTCTATGGCACTCTCCAGGAATTCTCTCTCTCTCTCACGGCTCACAGTCCTCTTGAAACTCCTGGTCTGGGGGTTGACTCATTGGGGTGGTGTGTTACTCTGGTTCTGAGGTTGTCGTGCTTGTTCTGGGCTCCCATCCCTCCTTGGGAGGGCCAGCCTTCCAGGCCATGGAGAGGGAGCTTGCATCCGCTGACAAACCTCACATGTTGGAGTCCTCTCCCCCCTCTGCACCACAACTGTCACAAGCCACAACCACTTGACACCAGGCACAAGTGCCTCAAGTTTCTCCTCCTCAGGAGACCCCCTCTTTGCAGTCTTCTCCAGAACCTCCCACTGAGGAAGTACCCCACAAAGCATCGTGCAAGAGGAAGCACATGGACTCCACTGAGGAATTGTTGAGTGAAGATATGGATTTTGGTGATGGGGAAGGGTCCCCACAGTCACCCTCTGATGAGGTGTCCTTTGGTGACATCCTTGAGATCCTTAGACAGAGGGGTGACTAGAAGTCCTCTAATCCTTCCTCTGAGGAATCTGTATTCCTGCAGGCTTTGCTTGCCCAACCCCCTACCTCCTGAGTCACCCTGCTGGCTGATGAGTTCATTCAACTCATAGTCCAGTGCGCATGGAAGGCTCCTGACACCCTGGAAGCGATACCAAGGAGACCGGATAAAATATTATCACCCCCAGCTGAGCACTGCCATTGGTCATGAGGTCTTCCAGTAGATGCTATGGTGGTGATGGCTGCATCTAACAAGAATTTGGCAGAAGAGAGACAAACTGTCCAGCCATCCAACAAGGAGTCCCGGGTGATAGACAGACTAGGGAAGCATGTGTTTGCTTCATCGATCTTTGCTGTATGGTCTTTGAACTATTTGGCACGCTTTACCAGTCTTCAGAGGGATCTTATCATCCAGCTCTCTGAAACCTTGGCAGGAGCTGTTTCTGACTAAATCTGTGACAATGTGGCTTCTCAGATAGTCACACTAAAGTCCATTTCCAACTCTTCCATGTGTCTTATTTTTCATGCAATGGAAGGAGCAGCTAGAGTGGCAGGTGCAGGTATAGTCACCAGATGGCATGCCTGGAAGCACCTTTGTGACTTCACAGACTCCTTTAAGGCTTCCTTCATGAATGCCCCCATCAAGGCTGCTTCTTTGTTTGGACCTAAAGTAAAAGATATGCTGGCAAGGTGAGAACAAGATGGCAAGACCCTGTCTGCTGTTGATGTCAGACACTCCACTCCTCAATGATTCTACTCCAGAAATCAGAGGAGTATGAAGATGTGGCACAGGAAATCACAGGGCTCTTTCCAGGATGCACGTGCTGAGTTCTCCCTTAGAGGCAGAGGGGGAAACACCAATATAAGATGCCCCTTTTGGGGCACAGGAGGTCCACAAAACTGGGGTTCCAGAGATTCCTTCTCTGGCCAACCCTATCAGTTCTCATGAAGCATTGCCCGACTGCTCACCTCTGGAAGCGGTCAGGGGTCATTTTTCCTTGTACCCTGCTGCCTGGCAAAATATAACCAATGACTCTTGGGTACAACAGATAATATCCAAAGGCTATCACATCCCCTTCCATCTTTGTCCAATCCAGAGTATTACCCGACGTTCCACCCAGTCAAAGGGAAGCAGCAGTATACGAAATCCAAAAGCTGCTACAAAAAAAGAGTCATCCAGATGGTCCACCCAGATCAGATAGTTCCCGTTTTTTGCTCAAGGTTCTTTTTAGTGCCAAAAAAAGAGAGAGGACTGGAGACCAATTCTGGATCTCAGCACACTGAACCAATTTGTAAAAACAGAGAAATTCTGGATGGTCACATTTCAGTCTATCATTCCTCTTCTGGAAGAAGATGCCTGGATGTGCTCTGTAGATTTTCAAGATGTGTATTACCACATAAAAATGGACAAATGCTCTAGAAGATACCTCCACTTCTGCATAGGAGCCACTCACTACCAATTTTGAGCTCTGCCCTTTGGTCTCTCTACAGCCACCAGAGTGTTCACCAAATGCATTGCAGTGGTTATCGCTCACTTGTGGCTTCAAGGATTCCAGGTGTTTCCATATCTAGACAACTGGCTCCTCACCGTCCCCACCAAGTGTCTACTGGAAGAAGCCCTCTACTACACTCTCCTCACATCACAAAGCCTGGGAATCACTATCAACTGGGAGAAGTCCAACACGACCCCAGCTCAGTCTCTGGAATTCATAGGGGTTCTGTTGGACATGAGAAATTGCACAGCATCTCTTCCAGACCACAGGCTTCAAAGAATAAGGCAACAGGTTTAATCACTACTCTGTCACTGCAAATCTCCCGCTCGATCTATACTCCAACTCTTGGGGTCAATGGCAGCCTCGATCACCATTGTTCCTCTAACCAGATTCCTCATGTGGCTTTTTCAATGGCTACTTCTCTGTCTTTTCAGATAAGTGTAACTCAGAGATGCAAGCAAGATTTACTTTGGTGGACGTCTCACAATCCCCAACAATGGTCTCGCCCCTTCAGCCACCATCAACCAATAGCCACAGTGACCACGGATGCCTCCCTAATGGGGTGAGGGGGCTATGTCAGGGAAACTTGGTCCAAGGCACCTGGTCGGAGACAGAGGCCTTTTTACATATCAATGTCCTGGAACTGAGGGCAGTGCTATTAGCATCAAGCATTTCATTCCATCTTTCCGTCAGGGACTATTGTGATCCAGTCAGATAACGTCAGTGGTCTGGTACATCAACAAACAAGGGGGCACCAGATCTTATCCATTATGCCACGAGGCCTTGAGAATATGGCAATGGGCGATATCTTCCAACCGCTTTCTAATTGCAATGCACATTCCCAGGAGCTCTGTGATAGCGGACAAATTGAGCAGGTGCATTCTGCAACCTCATGAGTGGTCCCTCAATCCTATGATAGTGGCAAGTATCTTCAACCACTGGAGCCAAGCTTGCTGTGACCTATTTGCCTCCCCAACCAACTACAAGTGTAGCGACTATTTTGCACTGATCCCCCCCTCGGGTACAGTCACTGAGAGATGCTCTAGTCCATGCTTGGCCCTTGGGTCTACTTTATGCTTATCCTCCTCTTCCCCTCATCGCCCAGTTTCTGAAGAAAGCATGACAGTTGAAGAGCAAAGTGATCCTCATTGCTCCATATTGGCCTCAACAAGTCTGGTTTCCTTTTCTCTGGCCTCACCTGCTAGATCAACTGTGGATCCTCAATCCATCCCCAACATTGATCTCCCATCCACAGGGTCTGACTCATCCCAATCTAATAACCCGGAAACTGACAGCTTGGTTTCTCCATTTCAAATGATTGCCAGGCAGGAAAACCTCTCATCCCCTGTGCGCAATATTCTTATTGCATCTCATAAATCATCCACCAGACTAATCTATCTTAATAAATGGTAAAGGTTCTCTCTATGGACAGCGAATAAACAATTAGACCCCTTGTCAGCCCCAGTTTTGGTGGTTTTGGATTACTTATCACATCTTTTCTACTCTAGGGTGTCTGCCTCTACTATTCGTGTGCATTTAGCTGCCATCTCAAATTTCCACATTGGTTTTCAGGATTCTTCACTTATGTCACATAGACTCTGTAAAACTTTCTTGAAGGGGGTTATCCACCTAAAACCTCCCTTTAGAGAACTGGTACAACCTTGGGATTTGGCATTGGTTCTGCAAGCTCTAACAGCCCCCCCCCGCCCCATTTTGAACTTGCATCTACATGTGATGTGAAATATCTCTCTTGGAAAACGTTTCTGATTGTTATCACATCGACTAGACGCCTGTCAGAACTTCAAGCCTTATGCATTAAACCTCCCTATCTTATCTTCCATAAGGATAGGGTATCACTGAGAACTAATTCGTCCTTTTTACCAAAAGTAGTGTCAGAGCGGTCTACCAACCAATCTATTGATCTCCCAGTGTTCTTTTCTAACCACTTTAACAAGAGAGAGTATTGCCTGCACTCCTTGGATGTTCATAGACAATTACATTTTTATCCGGACAGAACAAAATCTACCAGTAAATCAGACCAACTGTTTCTGGCCTTTTCCGGATCTAGATGAGGTCATCCTGTCTCAAAAGTTACATTGGCTTCATGGTTGAGAAATTGTATTACCTTTATCTACAACAAAAACAATGTCACTTTGCCTCACAGAGTGAAAGCACATTCTACAAGATCTATGGCAACTTCAGCAGCTTTCCATGGTACATCTTCCCTCAATGATATTTGCTCAGCTGTGACCTGGGCCAGACTTCATACCTTTATTCTTCATTACAAATTGGACTTGGCCTCCAGAGGTAGAGCTTCTTTTGGCTCCATGGTGCTCAGGAATGTCCTTCCATGAAAGCCACCCAGGGATACAGGTAGCTGGGGACTCTGTCCCATCAGTAAGGAATGAACGAAGATTAACAACATCAGATAAAGAAGTCATGTCTTACCATAACGTTCCATCTGTGTTGTTGATCTTCACTCATTCATTACTTCCCACCCTCCGTCCCCCATCTGGAGGTACCTGGTTGATCTCATATACTCCTTTATTGTAGGTCTGTTATGACCAGAGGTAGCCTCTACTTTTATCTATCAACTTGCAAACTCGATCTAAGATAACAAGGAGCAGAGCATTCTGGGTAGGACCTTGGCTCAAGAGTTTTTGGCTGACACGAGTTTGATATTTGGCCGGCTCAGTTCCGAGAATGGAACCGATAACCCATCAGTAAGGAATGAACGAAGATCAGCAACACAGATGGAATGTTATGGTAAGACATAACTTCTTTTTTTATAAATGTGTTGAAAATTACAAATGAGAGTGCTTCAAATAGTTTCCATGAAAGTGAGGCAAAACCGAACAATAATTTGCTGATACCATTAAAAATTCAAATATTTCATTCTGAATATGATAGACAGGGGCTATGATTCCTAACTAACCTTCCAGTGTCATCAGTATTTCAATGTGCAACAGAACCAGCAGTATGGGGTTTGACTTTCAACACCTGTACCCATTAGAATGGAAAGGGCAATTAGCCTTAAGAGTATATGGTAAATGTACACTGTTGTAATGGAGGACAGCAAAGTACTACAACAGCTAGAAAATGTCAACACTGCCCAGCTACAAATCAGAATTATAATCACTTGCTCCTGTGGATGAGTCTGGTGCCTTTCAGTGCAGTTATAACTACAGTAACTGAAACTTGACCTGAACTATTTTTTACACACACTCATGCACACAATAATTTCAGTATGGCATAAATAGTAATTCCACTACACCAACTCCTTCCTTCACAAATTTTACGATATTCTGCCACCAGGTAGTCAACACTATCAAAACCTGACAATAATTTACTATTTACCCCTAAAATAAGTAAATCTTTAAATATCTAAATGGCAGCAATAGCTCAAACTTGGTGGTGGGGGCGGCCACGGTGGTGCAGCGGTTAGCGTTGCTGCCTCACAGCAAGAGGTTCTCCAGTTTGATCCTTGGCTGGGGTGCCTTCTGTGTGGAGTCTGCATGTCCTCCCTGTGGTCGAGTGGGTTTCCTCTGGGTGCTCTGGTTTCCTCCCACATCCCAAAGACATGCTGTAGGTGGATTGGGTACTTTAAATTGGCCCTAGGTGTGAGTTCGTGCATGTGTGTGTGCCTTCCGTGGATGGTTGGGGGCTGGGCTGGCAACTCAACTCTGTAAAACTCCACTGCCAGTCATGAGCAGACAGGTGATCCGCTGTGGTGACCCCTAACTGGGAAAAGCTGAAAGAAGAAGAAGAAGCAATAGCTCGAACTTTCCTGAATTGTTACAGGTCAGAAGTACCAATACTGACCAGTTATAAACCCTTTCTAAGCATATCCTGAAAATCTGTGTGCACAGGGTCTACTTCATAACATTGAAATTTCATAACATTGAATTTCTTAACATTGAGACCAAAACATCTAAAGCCTAAGACACTGAAAACCCAAAACACTGAAAACTCACACATAATCAGTGTGCCACACAATCACAGCACTTAAGGCAAAATAACATACCCAACACACTAGTAACAGGTGACTCTATAGTCAGACACACTGATGTCCCACTAACTAGGCTGGAGAAGGAGAAGGGTACAGTTAGCCTGTCGAGTGCCAGGATCCGTCACATAACACAAGCACTCAGGTCACTCCAGAACAAGTACAAATACGACTCTGTCATTGTCCATGTTGGTGTGAATAACCTGAGATGTACCTCCCTGGACTACATGAATAGAGACATGTAAGAGCTCTCTGATCACATAGCCCAGGCCAATATGACCCTGACCCTGACTAGCATCCTGCCCTCACCAGGAATGATACCACAGTATAAAGAAAAAATGATCAATTTCAACAATTGGCTAAGTTTCTGGTGTCATTCAAAGGGGATCCAGTATATGTCCACCTGGGATGACATGCTCGATAAGCCACATTGCTTTGCAAGAGATGGCTTGAACCTTTCACCCTTAGGCTTTCAAATACTGACCAAGGCTTTTGCCACCCCCATAGTGCCTTTTTTAGGCAAGGCTCAAAAGACAAACCCACCACCATAAATAGCACAACTAACCAAAAACTGAGGGTAATGCTACTCAACGCCAGAAGTCTAAACCTCAAAATGCATGCACTCAAGGCACTCCTCACTATGGAGAACATCAATATCTGTGCAGTAAAAGAAACCTGGTTTAAGGCTCCAGAGAGCACTCCAGAACTACCAGGATATAACTCATACCATACTTTTCGGCCACAAAGTCCAGACCAAAACACAAAAGGTGGGTTGTATCTATATTCATCAAGGATACCCACAGCTCCAGGTTAGTGGCACAGCACAATGCCTCAGAGATCATCCATGTGCAACTAACAATGGGCAAAACTGCAATTCAAATTGTATCTTGCTACAGATCACCCACCATGACCCAGGACCTCCATTCCGTGTTTCTGGAGACACTGGAAAATATGAAGGTCCTACCAAATTGCTCTAATATTGGGTGATTTCAATTACCCAAACATTAACTGGGAGAACTACTCAAGTACTAACTCCCTTGCCCAATGTTTCCTAGAATTTATAAACTCGAACTCCCTGGATCAACTGGTCAACACCCCCACCAGAGGTGACAACATATTGGACTTGGTCATCACCAACATGGGAGACCGGTGTTCTACACCGGAGGTCAAACCCTCACTGGTTAGATCAGACCATAGACTAATCACTCTGGATATCCACATTCCACCCCCACCCCCAATCAAGGAAACCACTGTGAAAAAATTTTCAAAAGCAAACTTCACATTACTTAAGACTGAGGTGGAAAGGTTCACAGCCCCCATGCTAAAGGACAATGCTGTCCAAGCTGCTGAAAACCTTATAAAGTCACTCTATGAGCACCTGCAAGAATGCATGGGCCATGCTGTCCCAAGCAAAACCAAGACTCACTCCTCCAAGCAAAGGAAACCAGTCTGGTGGACCCCTGCCATAAACAAGCTATACAATAGAAGGAGAAAACTAGTGCAGAAAAGAGTAAAATCCCAAGAAGGAAAGACATCCCTGATCAGTATGAGCAAGAAACTATGATCCCTCATAAAATCATCCAAAGCTAGCTTCTAAAGAAAAATTGCCAAGGACTCCAAAGATAACCACAAAGCATTCTTTAGCGATGTCAAGAACCTAAGTGGAAACTCTCAGATCTGCTCTGAGTTAGTGCAGAATGGCAAAAAGTACACTGAACCGACTGATATTGCCAACATTCTGGCAGACAGGTTTAGTACCAACTTCACCCCCCTCTCACCCCCTAAAGGGCCCATAACCATACCAGAAGAATGTAGTGCCCCAGCAATCACTGACACACAGGTTAAAACAGCCCTATCCAAAGCCAAAAATACTGCTTCAATGGGACCAGACAGTGTCCCAGGCTGTGTCTTACATGAGCTCCAAAATGAACTAACCCCTCACTTAAACACACTGTTCAAACTCAGCCTCTCTACAGGCTAAGTACCCATAGAGTGGCACACAGCAACAGTTATCCTGCTCCACAAAGGTGGAGCCACAACGGACCCCGGGAACTATCGCCCTATAAACCTGACTAGCCTGGTCTGCAAGGCTATGGAACGCATCATCATGGAATTCATTAACAGAGTCATTGGGAACCTTCAAACATTGGACCATACCCAGTTTTGCTTTGTTAAGGGCAGATCATGCCTCTTACACCTGTTGGACTTCTTTGAGACAGTTACCAAGGCTTTAAACGAGGGAAAGGAGGTCCACACAGCCTACCTAGACCTCGCAAAGGCTTTTGACACCATTCCCCATTCTGGTATTATAGATAAGCTCACCAGCCCAAACATAAACCCCTACATCATGAGATGGGTTGCCAATTGGCTCACGGATAGAACTCACATGGTGAGAGTTGCAGGCTCTACGTCTGACTCTAAACCAGTTACAAGTGACATCCCCCAGGACTCAGTCCTGGGACCCCTCCTGTTCGGTATATACTTCTCAGAGGTACAGGCAAGCACAGGAGGACTATGGCTGAAAAAGTTCGCAGATGATTGCAAACTGGGGGCCATAATTGACTCTCCAGCTGATACAGACTTCCTTCAGAAGGGTCTCACTGAGATGGATACCTGGTATCAAAATCATGGCCTCAAGCTAAATGCCAAAAAGTGCATAGTCATCCCCTCTGGAAAAAACAAAGTACCCATGAACTACCACATTTGTGGTAATCCCCTAAATACAGAAAATGTAATAAGGGATCTGGGGACCCAAGTAGATAGTAATCTCTCCTTTGATAATCATATTGCCAAGGTGGTTAGAAAATCCTTCTATGTGGCCCACCTAATCACAAGAGGGTTTGCATCTAGAAGAAAAGAGGTTATTGTGCCCCTCTACTCATCACTCATCAGACCCATCATAGAGTACAATGCCCCATTTGAAATGTACCTTACAAGACACCTGCAACAGCTGGAAAGACCACAGAAGTACCTCACCAAGAGGATTACTGGCCTCAAACATATGCCCTATGCAGCCCGACTGAAGAAACTCCAGCTGTACTCTGTTGCACTCCGCTTACTGAGAAGTGATCTCTGCCTGACATACAAGGCCATATCCAACCCAGAATTGATGGATATGCTCCACCTAAAAAAAACAAATCCCCAAGAGCCACAATGGTCTAGGGATCTAAACCTCACCACATAAATAGGACATGCTGGTGGGATAGATTCCTGTCCCAGAGACTCCCCATTATCCCGGGGATCAGTGCAGTGGCTCTGCTGGACAGAGGCACAGGGAACTAATGGCTCTGCTGGACCAAGGCACAGGGAACTAATCTAAGGGGGTGGCAAAAGTCAACACATTCTGGCTAGGCTTATAGATGCCCTTGTGCAGATAGCCTAGTACTTACCTGTGAACCTATGAACCTATTGAAAGTGTGTTTCATAACATTGAAAACTATAATACATATGTTAATAACATCCTATCCACCTACAACAACACCTAACTAACAAACACACTTTCTAGTACCCCCTGTAAATTAAATATACCAACTCCAAGATCATACCTAAGTGGAAAAAAGTTAATTTCCTAGCCTCATTGTACCACAATCACCATACAAGGTTAGGAAATTAACTTTTTTTTACTGTAGTGCAATCTTGGAGTTGGTATATTTAATTTGCAGGGGGTGGGTGCAGGGGGGCTTGCCCCCTGCAGAAACATAGTATAAAGTGTGTTTGTTAGGTGGTGTTGTAGGTGGAGGAGATCGTATTTACTTGTGCAATGTGGTTTTCAATGTTATGAAGCACACTTTCAATTTTCTGAGTTTTCAATGTTTTGGGTTTTCAGTGTTTTGAATTTTTGATGTTATGGTCTCAATGTTATGAAATTTCAATGTTATGAAGTAGACCCATACAGAGACACTTCCAAAACTACAAAATATGTTGGTTAATATGCAGGTGTGTGACCAGAAAATAAAAATGCATACCATGCAATGACCTACATATAGTAAATATGTTGAGTAAATTTATCTGAACAACTAATGATATTCTGACCAAAATGACAGCTGCTAATGACAGAAGAAAATGTGAATGAATTTTCAAGATGTAACAATACAGACTAAGAAATGCAGTTAAAAAATAAGAGCAAAAATCATTTACAAGATATAAAATGCAATTTTATTTTCCTTTAAGGAGGAAATAACTTGCGCTCAAAGCTTATTATGCAAATATGACAAATCTATTGTACCTAACCAGCTAAGAGAGTAAATGCTTAAGAGAATATATGAGTCACATCTTTGTATAGGGAAGGACAATAAATGCCGAGCTCACATTATGCACTGGCCACAAACGTTAGCAAAAACTGAACAAGCAGTGAAAAACATGCATGTGCATGTGATATAATACCATGACAGCAATTAGCAAGAAATTATGTTGCCTTATACAATATCAGTGTGTTGTTGGAGTCAAGTGGGCATTGATTTGCTTCATTTCAAAGTTGCAGTGTGTTTAATATGCGTTGATTGGTTTTCTAAGAAGATCAAAGTAAAGCTCTATGATAAGTGCTTTGAAGTTATCTTCTTAAGAAAAGCATATCTAATGTGCTCATATAACACGCACATAGAAAATGGTTCACAATTCAACAGTATATAATTCAAATAATTCAATTCAATAAAAACAGTGTGAATTCAAACATGTAAATACAAGTCCAAAATACCTACAATTATGTGATTAGGGGTAGAAAACTGTCCAAAAACTGAAGAACATGATAAAAAAGACTACTGGCAGTAGCTACTGGGATTGTAATTTTTGCATTTCTAGAATGGAGGAATATTCCATTGCAGAATCTTAGTCTCACATCAGCTTGTTGGTTATTGGCCAGAAGATTAAAAAGCAAATTTATGACAACTTCTATCATACATGTAGAAAGAGGAATATTAAAAAGAAATTAGATAAGGCAGACATACAAGCGCTCACAATACTCATTCAAACACAAACACTAAAAGACCTACTCACACACTGCTCTACATACACATGTATAGATTCATTTTCACAGACGCAGCACTATTTATGTTTACCAACTATCTGTGCTGGGTGACTCCGCTCTGATTTGCCCTACAATAATTCCCAGCATTGAAAGGCAAAGCCTTTGGACCCCTTCCCTGCCCCCATCTTGATGTCTAGGAATCCTGAACTACACAAGCACACACAGCAACTGGGCAGCATACTGGTCAGGTCATTTACATAGGTCACTTTGATGGAGTATTACATGTGCATACAGTGCTGTGAACATCACTGCCTAAAATGTTCACTAGGGATACTAGGTATTGGGAGACAGGGAGGACTATGAATCATACCAGTCTTATGAACTGTACAAGACAGCTTGTGGTCATCTTGAATAATGCACAAGCCATTATGAATACTGGCCTCTGTCTTCTTCCTTCCTTCCTTGCTTTCTTGCTTTCAGGATTTATCCTTTAATCTGGATTAGTCCCACTAAGCTTGTACCCTCTTCTCAGTGGAGTCTCAAGGTGGTATTTATACTATTATAGGTCCATAGGTTCATAGGTAGGTACTAGGCTTTCGGCCCTGGGGCCTATATAAGCCTAGCCAAAAAGGTAGCCTGGCTTTCGCCACCCAAGAAAATTATTTTCCTGTGCCCCTGTCAAGCAGTGCCACAGAAGTGATCCCTGGGGTGAATTTCCTGTTTCCCATTCAATCATCAAGATTTTTCTTGAAGAGTGCTAATGAGGAGCTTTGTTTGATATAGATAGGTAGTTTGTTCCAGAGTATGGGAAGTCTCTGGGACAGGAAATTATCCCTCCAGCATGTTCTGCTTATTGCAGTGACAAGGTTTAGGTCCCTAGAGCATGTAGCTCGGAGGGATTGGGATTTCTTTAAGTGGAGCATGTCCAACAGCTTTGAGTTTGACATAGCTTTGTATGTTAGGCAGAGATCGCCTCTGAGTAGGCAATATGCAATGGAGTAAAGCTGGAATTTTTTGAGATGGTATGCATAGGGCATCTGTTTGAGGCCAGTAATCCCCTTTGTGAGGTATTTCTGCGGCCTTTCCAGTTGTTGTAGATGTCTTTTGAGGTACCTACCAAAATTGGCATTGTACTCTATAATGGGTCTAATGAGTGACGAGTAGAGGGGAACGATGACCTCTTTTTTCCGGGATGGGAAATCTTTTGTGATGAGGTGTGCCATGTAGAAGGATTTCCTGACTACTGTGGTGATGTGATTATCAAAGGAGAGATTATCCCAAAGTCTCTTATCATACTTTTGGTGTTAAGTAGACTACCACCTATGTGGTAGTTCATGGGTACAGAGTTTTTACCAAAGGGGATGACAATGCACTTTTTGGCATTGAGCTTGAGGCCATTGCTTTGACACCAGGCATCTGTCTCAGTGATGCCCTTTTGTAGGATGTCCACATCATTAGGAGTTTCAATTATGGCTCCTAGTTTGCAGTCATCTGCGAACTTCATTATCCAAAGACCTTCTGTGTTATCCTGTACTGTAGATACCAAACAGGAGAGGACGCAGGACTAAACCCTGTGGTACTCCACTTGTCACGGTCTGCTACTTTCACAGTGTGGGTTCTGTCAGTGAGCCAGTTGGCAACCCATCTTGTGACATACAGATTTACACTTAGTTTAGTGAGGTTATCTATAATTCCAAAGTGGGGTATCGTGTTGAAAGCCTTGGCGAGATCTAGATAGGTTGTGTGAACCACCTTACCCTTGTCTACGGCTTTGGTGACTGCTTCAATGAAGTCTACCAGGTTTAGGAGACATGATCTGCCTTTTACAAACATGAACTGGGTGGGGTCCAGAGTTTGGAGATTACCAATGTCTCTGTTTATAAGTTCCATGGCCTTGCAGACCAGGCTCGTCAGGTTAATGGGGCGGTACTTTGCAGGGTCCATGGTGGCCCCCCCTTTGTGGAGTGCGATAACCATCACTGTGCACCATTAAGTGGGCACAATGCCTGAGGTGAGGCTATGATTGAACATGGTACTTAGGTGGGGTGCCAGTTCATCCTGTAGTTCATGTAGAATACAGCCTGGGATGTTGTCAGGTCCCATGGATGCTGTGTTCTTGGCTTTGGAAAGTGTGGTTATTACCTGTGCAGCCGTGATTATAGGAACTTTGCATTCTTCCGGTATAGAGATGGGCCCTTTAGGGGGTGAGAGGGGGTAAAGTTAGCACTGAACCTATCTGCCAGGATGTTGGCAATTTCAGTTGGTTCTGTATATTTAGTGCCATTGTGGTGTAACTCAGAGCAGATCTGAGTGTTGCTATTGAGATTCTTGACATAGCTATAGAATGCTTTGTGGTTGTCTTTAGAATCAGTAGTAATGTTGTTTTCGTAACTAGCTTTGGAGGATTTTATGAGGGATCTCAGCTTCTTACTGAGGCTGACCAGGGAGTTCCTCCAATCATGGGATTTTACTTTTTTGCAACAGTTTCTTTCTTCTGCTGTAGAGTTTGTTTATGGCAGGGGACCACCAGATTGTCTTCCTTTTTTTTGGAGGATAGCATCTTGGTTCTGTTAGGGATAGCACGATCCATGCACTCGTGTAAGTGCTTATAAAGTGCATTTGTGTAGGATTCAACAGACGTACCTCTATTGTCCATCTGCATGGATGTTGTGACATTTGCCACTTCTGTCTTAAGAAGTGTGAAGTTAGCTTTGGAGAAATTTTTTACGGTGGTTTCCCTAATGGGGGGTGGGGGGTAGGATGTGGATGTCTAGGGTGCTTAGCTTATGGTCGGCTCTGACCAACGAGGAATTGACCTCTGGTGAGGAACACCATTCACCCATGTTGGTAATGACCAAGTCTAGGATATTTCTGCCCCTGGTGGGGGTGTGGATAAATTGATCCAAGGCATTGGAATTTATGAATTCCAGAAAACGTTAAGCAAAAGAGTTGGTACATGAGTAGTTTTCCCAGTTAATAGTGGGGTAGTTGAAATTGCCTATTATTATGGTGTTGGGTTGTACCCTAATATTTTCCAGTTTATCAACAAATGAGGAGTGGGAATCCTGGGGCATGTTACAATTTGGACTGCGGTCTTGCTCAGAGTTAGTTGCACTTGGATAATCTCGGATGCATTATTTTGAGTAACTAGCCTGCAGAAGTGGATGTTCTTAATGAATATGGACACGCCTCCACCTTTAGTGTTTTGGTCCAGGTTAGGATGCTGAAAGGTGTGATATGAATTATAACCTGGTAATGCATGGGTGCTCTCTGGAGCCTTGAACCAGGTCTCTGTCACTGCACAGATGTTGATGTTCTCCATTTTAAGAATTAGCCAGGACATCAGGGAACTTCCCCTTCTCATCATTGTTGTGAGTGTGATGCATTTTGGAGGAGCACTTCACATTTCTATTCCAGGTATACAGGCAGCCCAGAGAAACAAAGAGGGAGATGGAGAGATGATGGAGTGGTGGATAAAATGGAGGAGAAAGCAAAAATCAAGACTGAAGAATGTGTGCAAGATTCTGGGGAATTGTTTTAAAGAAATCTGTTTGATGGAGATGAGTCAGCAAATGGTGGATGTATAATAACAACCCTCCAGTCAGGAGGGTTGCAGGATGATTTACTTAAGGATATGGTAGTGCAGAGTGAGCCAGAAAATGAAGGAGTTTTTTTTTTCCTTTGGGTTCATTAAGGAGAAAATACAAAAGGAGGATGCAGAGACAATCCTGAAGTATAGCGGTGAGATGGAAATGAAAACATATGCAGAGAAAGTAAAAGAAGTCAAAAGTGGAGTAGCAGAAAAGAAGGCAGAAGAAAATGAAAGACAGAAGTATGTGGTAAGGATTCAAATTAAAGAAGACAAAGAAATGGATAGGTATGATGTGTGGGACAATTTAATAGCTCCTTTGGGTGTAAAGGTTAGAGCACTTATTCTTATTAACAAAGAAACATTTTGTGACATTATATTTGAGACTGATTTTTCAATGGAAAATCTTCGAAAAATATGAAAAAAAGAAGGACTATAACCCTTGGAATCTTTATGTGATGAAGCATTTAACAGGGAAACAAAAAAAAAAGAACATACATGTACAATTCCAAACAGAGGTAGAAAGAGTGATTTTGAAAGGACATTTAAAAACTTTATGTAAAGAAGTACTGGACATTGCAAAACTTTAAGATAAAAGGGGTTTATGGACTGGTGGTTGGTTTTATAATGTTGTATTATTTATTAACATTTGTTAACATTTGGGAAAGTCCAATTAGGACAGAGCCTATTTTCAGTGGAGGCCCGGGGAGAAATGCTCCAAATGCATGTCTTTGGAATGTGGGAGGAAACTGGAGCAGCCGGACAAAACCCACATGAATGCAGGGAGGACATGCAGACTCCACGCAGAAGGTACCCCAGTCAAGGATCGAACCAGAGAACCTCTTGCTGTGAGATGACAATGTTAACCACTGTGCCACCCTATTAAAAATAGAAAAGAGAAAAAATATATACATATACCAAGCATGATATGTGTGGAGGGGAATAGGGGTGTGCTGAGGATAACCCAAAACAATTTGATAAGTAGCTGTGACAAAAGAAATGTTATATTTGTTGGGAAATGGGATATGATCTAAAACATAAGTGAATTAAATGTTATAAGTGTAACAAGACTGGGCATGTATGAGTGGATTGCAAAACTGAAAATAAAAGGTAGGAAAGAGAAGAAGAAAGAGAAAAAAAAAATGAACAAAGAAGAAATTTTAGAAGTAGTAAAAATAGAAGAAAAATTAGATGAGAAAAAAAGGTAAAGAGAACATGGAAGAAGGTTCTTAAATCACTCAATCTCTCCAGTACAAACCTTTAACTCCTAGAGGATGTGGCTTGAGCCTTTAAAAAAATGAAGTCATCACCTTACAGTTTTAATAAATACTCATTGACAGAGGTCAAATAACAATACAATTGTGTTTGCCATCATGTATAATTCAAGATAAAATATTCTGATAACTTGTATATAATGTGGTTTTGGAATAATTAATGCAAATATGAACAAGAAATATTTGATGCTTAGAGGTGCAGCGGATGTAACTGCAGATTTTCCTGGAGACACACTCAGTTGTAAAGAGATAAGTGATGAAAAGACATAAATTGGGAGGTAGTAAAAGAAATAAGGGAATTTAAAGGGATAAGTACAAAAGAAATTAAAAAAAAGGAAATGGACAAAAAATAATAGATACAGCTAAAGACTGGTGTGGGTATAATGGTTAAGGCGGTTGACTCCCAGACACAAGGTGCAGTGTTTGACTCTCATCTTTGAAAGGGGAATTGGATAGGTTTATAATGGTCTATTAAGAAAATTAGCCTAGTACTTAGCTGTGAACTTATGAATCAAAGGGAAAATGAAAATTTTTGGTTGCTTTCTGTAAATGTGAATAATATTAAGAATATTGTAAGAAGAATAGGAATTTGGAATGGTGTAACACATGATATAGCTGAATCAAAGGGAAAATGAAATTTTTAGAGTGCTTTCTGTAAATGCGGATAGTATTAAGAATACTGTAAAAAGAATAAGAACTTTGGAGTTGCGCAACACATGTGATGTAGCTGTAATTATATTAGAAGACACAAGAATTTTAATAAATGAATACAGATTACAAACAGAGAAACTAAGCAGAGGAAAGATAATCTGGAATTTGGGAAAAGAGAGATGTTCTGGAATAGCTGTATTCTATAGAAATACAGCAAAGATTTTAGATGTAAGTTTAGCAAAAATGTGAAGGTTAGCCATTATAGATTTAAAATGGAAAGAACAAGTATATAAACTTATAATGTTATATGCTTATGCTAATTGTATAAAGAAGAGGAAAGCTTAGTTCATCAGATTTTAGGCTATGTAGTGATACATATGAATATTATAAATAACAGGAGACTTTAATTGTGATTTGAGAGGCAAGCATAAAAGATAGGAAATAATATAAGAAAATATGTTAGAAGTTATAAGATTTGGTAAGTTAAAACTTTGGAACAAAAATTCATGGGCTTACGAAAAGGTATGTTGTTGTGTCTTTCTGCTTTTCCCAGTTAGGGGTCGCCACAGTGGAACTATGGTCCGCTAATGATTGGCAGTAGATTTTTACATGCCGAGTTGCCAGCTCTGACGCACAACCTTCAACGAAGGTATGCCCATTCACGCATGTCTCCACACAGAAGATGCTCTAGCTGAGAATAGAACAGGACAACGTCTTACTGTGAGGTGACAACGCTACGAAAGCACCACCACCGCAAGGTATGTAGAGAACTGAAAAAGATTATTTTATAGTATCAGAAGATTTAGTGAAAAAAGAAGGGGAATGTAGTTGAAACAGGATTTTCTGATCATCTTGCGAAATGGCTAGACATAAATGAAAATAAGGAATGTATAAAAATAAGCAAAGGAATAAAAAGGAAACTGAGAAAGCAGGGAATGAAGAAGGAAAGAGATTAGTAAAATAGTTATGGAAAAATCATTTTAGTATGAGAATATTTTATAAAAACTAGTCTGAATGGTGGATGATATTGAAGGAAAAATATAAGAAATATTTTTACACTGCCAATATGATGTTAGGAAAGTACAGAGAGAAAAATATAAAAGGACATATAATGATGCATTGAAAGATGTTGAACATAACAATAGAAAGTATTTTGACAAAGAAAAAGAATTATATGAAACAACTCAAGAAAAAAATACAAGGATTGTTATATAAGCAAAGATATTGTTACACGGAAAAAAAGAAGTATTGAGTTACTTAAGCAGATTTGTAAAGGACGATGGTAGCATAATGAGAGAAATAAAAAATGTAAAAGGAGAAATAGAAAGAATTCAGGAAAATATTATGAATAGTGTAATACAATATGTACAAGAAGTATTTGAAGAAAAAAGAAGGTAGTGAATAAAATATGGAAAGTAAAAAGGTTCACAGAAAAAAAGAGAATAAGGAGTTGGAAATGGAGATGTATTTAAATGAGCTAGATAAAGTATTACGACAAGTAAATATAGAATTGGCTGCAGGACTAGATGGAATAGGGTATACAATGTATAAAAAAAATGAAGAGATTGGCAAACAAATATATTTCTAAAGATTTTAATGAATGGTTAAATGAAGGTTTTATGTGTAAAGATGTATGTAGTAGAATACTTAAATTCATATGGAAGAGGGAAGACAGAAGGTGATTAAAGACTAGTGACCAATAGTATTGAATAATAGTGATTATAAGATCTTTATGAAAATAATACAAAATAGATTTGAAGCTAAAATGTCAAATATTATGGATAGTATATATAGTATAAAGGGGAAGGGTTGTCATGAATTATTAATGATAGAAAAGTTGTTGAATGACATTATGAATAGAAAAGAAGAAGTAAAAATCATGATAGGCAACCTTAATACAGCATTTGACACAATTGGACATGAAATATTATGGGTAATAATGAAAGAATATAATATACACGAGAAAGTCAGGAAATCATGTATCTTACTGTATAGTAACAATAAAGAAAACATACTTGTGAATGGCTGGTTAAGCCAAGAGGTACATATGAAGAGTGGTGTAAGACAGGGAAGTCCAGTGAGTTGTATACTCTTTGCTTTAGTTGTGAATGTGATAGTACTGTATGTGAAATAAGTTACAAAATGAAGGAGCAGATATATAACGCCTGAATGGTTAAGAATTTCAGTTCTGTTAACATATGCAGATGACATTGTAATAATTGCAAAAAAAAACAACATTTGGATAAAAGAAGTAATAATTTGCATAAATGGATGTCTAGAGGTGAAAGGGGTGGCTTTAAATTAAGAGAAAAGTAAAGGTTTTGATGATGTACTAAAGCTAGGGTTATAATTAAATTTCTGTGTTAGGGATAAACTGTTGAAATAAAGATGTAAGTACAATTCAATGTGGAAAACAATAGAAGAAATAAAACAAACTTGTCATTTCTGGAGAACATATAATTCAGAAATAAGGCTTATTTGATAAATTCAGTACTGATGGGAAAAATAGCATACTTAGCAAGTGTATTTATACTGCCAACAGTATTTGAAAATTAATTATTGCAGATAATGGGCCGGATTCACGAAGGCTTGCACGGAGTCTAAGAGTAGGGTAAGACTCCATGCAGCCAACATGTCTGCCGAGCGATCCAGGAACAGCCAGCAGGGGCATGCAAGAGAGCTCCTAAAACGACTCTTACACGGACAGGGCTAGGTTATGCAAATTACCTCATTTGCTGCCGAAAGCTATGCAAATGAGGTAAATTTGCAATCCAAGAAACCCTAACCTGTCCGAGTAAGAGTAGTGTTATTTGCAGAAATGTACTCCGTTGACAACTGAGTACCGTTCTGCAAATAGCAAAACGGAGCCGTGACAGCTCCAAATAAAGGATGCATCCAGTTGAGGAAGCATGCCAATGGCCAAATATACAGCCATTGGCAATGTTCCTCATTGCAAAATAACAAAAAAAATCATTTTTTTTACCTCGATCTCCAAAGTTTAAGTGTAGCACAGCCCCGTGCAAACTTGCTACAGTCTAAAAACCAGAAAACAAAAAAATAAAAGCCACAAATAGGGATTGTATTCAAAATATTAATTTGCCATGCAAGCGAATGGCAGGCTGAAGACAACATGGCTACTGAGTAGAGGTTGCTAAGGGGGGAAGCTCAGACTAAGAGATGTAACCAAGCATTAGAAGGCAATCCTATGCAAATGAGGGTAAGGATAGTGAATCCCAATTTTACATGACAAATGAGCAAAGGCTGTGGAGTGTAAGAGTAGGATAAAGGGAGTATCAGAGTAGAAGACAGGTGACATCATGAGGGGGGTATGTATGAAAGAATGTAAGCTCATTGGAGCAGAGTGGCATGTGTTTGCTGTCAGTTACTCATCACTGGAAGAGGTGTGTCAACAGGTATCCTAGCTAAAGCCAAGAAATTGAAGGTGTATGCCGTGGATAACACTAACATTTCTTGTTGAAGTGCCTGCAACGTGTTTGCACGCGGGTGCACGCCTGTTAATCCGAGTAAGATCGGTATGCGACGGTGCACCAGTGTCACGCTAGCCAGAGTAAGCATGTGTAATGTTGTTGAAATTTGTGTGCGCGCTTATACTGTGTGCTGCATAAGCAGGAGTCAGCAAGTGTTAGGTGTAAGCATGTGTAACGCTGCGGTGAGCTGGTGTGCATGTGTTTGCGCTTGTTTGCACGGCGCTGCCCCCTGTGGAAACAGAAAGGGAAAAGGAAGCACAATAAATAGTAGGAAGTTAACCAAGGAGGACTAGCAGAGCTAGCAGGTGAAAACAATCAGAATCAGGCAATTACACAGGCAGTACACTAGCCCAGCCCAACACTTAAAACTCTGCAAACAACTTTCCACCATGTTTTCCTCAGAGACACTGCAACACTGCAGTAAACTAAGAGAAGTGAAAACTTAAAAAGCTTTATTGAGACAAAGAAATGTTAGGGGCTGCCATTGCTGTTATAAGGCGACATATGCAACATGCTGAGGGTAGTGACAATGCGAATGCTGCTGAGCAACCCACAGTGAGGAGATGGAGAAGAGTGAACAGGCCCAGTGTAACCTACCAAGAGCTACATGAGCTGGAGATAGTGGAGTGCTATAGAGTGGACAGAGACCTCATGCAGCAAATTGTTGAGCTGTGCAGGCCACGCCTCACACACAGAACCCATCCCAGTGGAAACCAAGGTATGTGTTGGCCTAAGAATACTAGCAACAGTTACCTTCCAGAGACCAACTGGTGATATGATGGGGATATCACAGGCATCAGCATCCAGGGTACTGCACCAGTTCCTGAATGCCATGTCAGCACATGTCATTGATCATGTATATTTCCCCAATTTCCATGAGGTATTGGCCAGCAATATGCATCTTTTCCAGCAAATAGCGGAATACCCTGAGGTAGTGGGTGCAATAGACTGCACACACATACGCATCAAAGCACCAGGGCCTACTTTAACCGCAAGGGCTTCCCCTCCATAAACTGCCAGGTTGTGTGCGATGCCCAGGGCATAATACTGAATGTGTGTGCTGGCTGCCCTGGAAGCTACCATGATTCCCATATCTGGCATCTGACACAGCTGTACCAGACATTTGCCAATGGGGACATCCCTCATGGTCACCTAGTGGGGGATGCTGGATATGCACTGGAGCCATAGCTGATGACACCCATCATAAATGCACACACACCTGAACAGGAACACCATAATGA
>NC_056737.1:1259217513-1259310013 GCF_019279795.1 Protopterus annectens
CTGGCATTCTTGTTTTGTACTTTCCCTACCCAGGAATGTGTTGTGAAATGTGTTTTGTAGCTGTTCTACTGCAATTTTGCTTTGTTCTGCTGTGACAGTCCTGTTTTCTTTGCAGTACGGCACCTCCTCTTTCCTGTTCTGCAGGTAGCTGCTAGCAGCCTTGTTAGCTGTTGTCAATGGCCTACTGTGGGTTTCTAGGTGTTAATTACTCATTTGTACTCCTATTTCCATGCTGCAGCATCTCCTTATCTTTTTCCCCATATCCTTCCTGTTTCCACTCTGGTGCACGCCACGCACAGCCGTTTACCGGCTTTACAGCACATTTTCATCCATGTTCACATGCACATTCGGTTATCTTGTGTGCTCTAAGCTAAGCCAAACTATGGTTACTTCAACACACTCCTACCCTGCAGCTTTGCTTAGAAACAGGCAAACCGGGTTAGCAATTCTCCAATGTACTTACAGCAATGGTGACACATCCCTCTCTTGATGTCATTTTTATCTCAAGGGCTCACCTCGGTGTTATAATGCTACATTGTTTTGTGCATCCTTACACTAGCGGGAAATCTGCGATTCAGTATTGCTCCTCTCATTTTCATGGCATTGCCTACTAATTCCTAGCTACTGTGCATAACACTGTCACTGCCCCTTAGCAACCCTTGCGCCATGATTATGGTGTAGCATTGCATTGACTATTATGAGGAAATCATGATATGTGTTTCATTGCAGTTTTATTCGATATTTTTGTATATTCCTTGCCATCCCCTATACGCACCAATGACCTGCGCTTTAACTTTGCGTTAGTGTGGGCATAATATTAAATGTTCTTTTTCATATTTTGTGCATGTTGTTTTATGCCAATGGCTATATATTTAGCCATTGGCATATATTAACAGTATAATACGTGAGTTTGGTCCGCTGTCATGGCTCCGATTTTATGTTTGAAAAATGTAAACCGTTTTTTTTCGGTTTACATTTCTGCATGCTTACACTATGCCTGCACCACTTCCTGAATCGCTATATACCTTCATTTGCATGCTATGCTGCTGCACATGGGGTAATTAGCATACATGCACCGGGAGCTGGGTGGGTGTGGTGTACACAGGTAGTGCACGTGGAAACAGCTCGTACCTGAATCGCTCAGCGGCCATATTTGGTGTTAGATCACCAATGCTATGCCTGCACCTGGCGCAAGCTTCATGAATCCTGGGGAATATCTCTGAACTCCATACCCTAACTCAACATGCCTTTCTATCTATTGAACAGTGGTTGTCTGATAACCTACTTATCCTTAACCCTAAAAAGACAAAACTCTTACTCTTTCTCCCCCGTTCTCTTACTCACCATAAATCCACCTTTACTATTACATCTTCTGACAATACAATAATCCAGCCTGAAACCCACACAAAACATGCACAATGCAATATACACATTGATGATGAACTTAAATTCAACCTGCACATAGTCCAATGCATAAAAAAAACACACCAGAAACTAGGATTACTGTATCGCAACAAAACATTTCTCACCCCTAATACCAGACTCTCCCTAGCACAGGCTCTCCTCCTCCCCTCCCTCCTATATGCTGCCCCTGTTCTTACCAACATTCAAGCAACAACTTTGAACAAACTTCAGCAAACTTACTATAAAATTACTAGATTTATTACAAGCTTTCCTTGCATAGCACATCACTGCCTGGCCCTAAACTCTCTCCAATGGCTAGAACTCCCCCAACTCCTATCACAATTTCATTATATACAAACCTTCATCCTGTCCTGCTCTCTCATCCATGGTCTCTACCTATACTCCACCTCAGGCCATCTGTACCTCTAATCAACAACTTCTGGGAATCTATTATCCCAAAAAAACTGTAGGCAAACTTCTATATAAATACTCTGTTGCCCTTGCTTGGAACAAACTTCCTTTAGAACTATATTCCATCACTCACCCATCACACTTTAAAATGAACTCAAACTTTATCTACTTAACCCCAAAACTTGCCCCTGTCATGACCCAACCTAACCATCCCATACCTCATATACATATCTATATAATCCCTCTTCTTTCACCTAGTATCCTACTAGGTGAGTACTTTCTAAATTTTATCAACAATGCTGATGGATATAATTTTTTTCTGTAAATATATACTTTGTAAAAAAAAAAATCTGAATGTGTATATTGCATTGTGCATGTTTTTCTGTTTTATATCTTTAACTTGCTGTATGCCTAATCTTCTGTAACATTTTTGACTCTAATATTTTTATATACTGTAAATTGTTGTGTATGGAGCTTTTCTCCTTTTCTCCACTGAAAATGGGCCACAAGCCCAGCTAGACCAACCTGGTTAACAAATGTCAATAAATAAATAAAGAGATAAAAACACAATTAGTTTTTCAGAGCTAAAGTTCCAACATTAATGAACTATTCTTTAAATGCATGTCAGAAACAGTGTTAGGACAGCCTTAGTCCAAATAATAGCAAATGAGTTAGGATAATGTTAGCTAACAACCTGGTAAATAACAGCAACCACGTAAAATAATAATTTTAGGATTCTGTCACAATGCTGACTTATACCAGGATCTAATAATGTCCAACAATACTTTACAACATAAATCCCTATGTCACAAGATGGGTGGCCAAGTGGCTCACTGACAGAACCCACTCAGTAAAAGTAGCCGACTCCAAGTCTGACTTCAGACCAGTGACAAGTGGAGTACCACAGGGTTTGGTCCTGGGTCCTCTCCTGTTCGGCATCTACTTTTCTGAAGTGAAGGCCAACACAGAAGGTCTTTGGCTAACAAAGTTCGCAGATGACTGCAAACTGAGAGCCATCATATAATCACATAATGATGTAGATATTCTACAAAAGGGCCTCACAGAGACAGATGCTTGGTGTCAAAGTCATGGCCTCAAGCTCAATGCCAAGAAGTGCATTGTCATCCCCTTTGGGAAAAACTCTGTACCCATGAACTACCACATAGGCAGTAGCTCACCAAACACGAAAGTGTGATAAGAGACCTCGGGACATAGGTGGACATTTGTCTCTCCTTTGATAACCACATCACCACAGTAGTCAGGAAATCCTTCTACATGGCACATCTCATAAAAAAAGGGTTCTCCTCTAGAAAAAAGGAGGTTATTGTTCCTCTCTACTCATTCCTCATCAGACCCATTATAGAGTACAATGCCCCATTTGACATGTATCTCACAAGACACCTACAACAACTGGAAAGGCCACAGAAATACCTCACTAAGAGGATTACTGGCTTCAAACAGATACCATATGCAGACCGTCTCAAAAAACTCCAGCTCTACTCCATCACATATCGCCTACTCAGAGATGATCTCTGCCTAACATACAAAGCAATGTCAACCCCAGAGCTGTTGGACATGCTACACTTAAAGAAATCCCAATCTCTCAAAACCACATGCTCCAGGGACCTAAACCTTGTCACCACAATAAACAGAACATGCTGGAGGGATAGATTCCTGTCCCAGAGACTTCCCATACTCTGGAACAAACTACCCATTCATGTCAAGCAAAGCTCCTCATTGGCCCTCTTTAAGAAAAATCTTGACGACTGGATGGGAAATAGAAAATTCCCCCCGGGGATCACTTCTACAGCACTGCTCAACAGGGGCACAGGAAAATAATTTTCTTGGGTGGCGAAAGCCAGGGAACCTTTTTGGCTAGGCTTATATAGGTCCTAGGGCTGATAGCCTAGTACCTACCTATGAACCTATGAACCTACAACAGCCACCTTTATGGAGTATGTTTGGAGTGTAGCAGCAAGCTATTCATTGCAAAATAAATTTATGCATGGACATTTTTGAAAATCCACTCTGACTCTGACCTGCTCACCATTCATGTCTGATGTTGCTGTGATGAGTGAAACTGTTATTTTTGTTCTACTACTACATTTCCTGATCCCTGCTAAAACTGTGAGCACTGTTCAATTTCTTAACAGAAAAATCAAATGGTTGATAAAATCTAGACAGAAATCAGCAGATTGACATCTACATTTCAATACATTGTATGCCACTTTGAATACATATGCTAAGACTCTAAATGTTAGCAACTGTTGGGTATGTGCCCACATACCTACTTCCTATGATGGAGGTATCCCATTGTTTCCAGTACCTGTAAATGAAGTTGATATGGGGACAGCCTTTACATCAGTGGTACTAGGTAAAAATGCTTTGTGGCATAATGTCACACCATTTAATACAATTGCTGCACTTAGACTTTCAGTGAATGTCAAGGGTTATACTTGTGATGCAAAAAATGGGACTGTGGAAGTTGGACAGAGCAAATTTAATATTACCTGAAGAATGTATAGTGGAAGTACAGTAAAAGGTATGGCCATGCTGAAAGACTTATACTTTATTTGTGGTAGTCTAGCATATCCCTGTCTGCAAGCATACTATTCAGGGTGTTGTTATACTGGGAGAGTTCTTCCAGGCATTCAACATGTAGATGCCCTGCCCACTGGTAAAATTTGTAATATATGAGATACTTAGACTGTAAAAACTCTGATTGGAAAGATTCATGATTCATGGATTTGTCATCATGATTTAGAACAAGCAGCTTTTAAAGGAATTTCTCATATGGATCTTGGTGATGATGTTATTTGTGGGTCTGGAATATTACCTGCTTATGGGACTGTAAAATTAGTTTGGAATCTGAGAAAGCTCTCTAAGCTATTAGAAGTGTTAGGCAATGCAATGTTTGAAACTGTTAATTTCATTTCTCTATTTATTATTTTATTTATTTGCAGTTGGTTTACCAGGATAGTCCATTGGGCCAAAATGCACCCGTTTTCAATGGAGTCCTGGGGAGAAAAGCTCCAAAACTAAATAGGTTACAATAGGTTATTCATAGTAGTTATACAAATTATACTATTATACAAAAGCTAAAGATACAAGAAAAACAATTTCAAATATGATACAGCAAAACTAGAATTAATACAGACTAGTGATGAAATTAATAGATAATACAGACTAAAAAGAATAGTTAATACATTAATAGATAATACAGACTAAAAGGAATACTGCATGAAAGTACTGAGAAATAATAAGATTTTAGGAAGCAAACACTTAAGAGGTGTGGCCTAGTGCATTCTTTCCAAATATCATAGGAATAATAATATGTATGAGTTAGGGGTAAATAATAAGAAAAAATGCAGGAGGAAAACAGGGAAAAGAAGGAAGATGGAAATTGCAAGTGTTAGTTATGTGGAATGGGAGCAAGAGCATTCCCACTGGGATACTAGATGTGAATGAAGAGATATTTTAAAAATAAAATGGTTGGGGGTGGTGCGAATGGATGGTGGTAGAGAGTTCCAAAGGCATGCAGGGCCATAAGATAGAAGATTTTTGCCTGGGGGATGAGTTGGATTATATACTTCTAATAGATTTTGATTGTTGGACCTTAATACTCTATCAGGAAGATGCATTTTAAAGGCTGATGAAAGGGAGGTACAGAGGGAGGGGTTGAAAATGAGCTTGTGTGCAAGAGTTAGTTGAGTGTATGTGAGATAACTGGCTAGCTCTAGCCATTTTAGTTTTTGGAGAGAGGAACAGTGGTGGGTGGAGGACTTGTGGTTGGTAGCGAACTTGGCGATTTTATTGTAGCAAGAGAAAAGTTGTGTTTTCAGAGAGGACTGTAGATTAGTTAGGAGTGGAGCTCTGTAGAGAAGGGAGGGGATAAGAAATGAGGTAGAGAGAGTGATTTTGGTAGCAGGTGTAAGGTAATGATTTTGTCGGTAGAGCATACCTAGTTTTTGATGTTTTTTTTTATATTTAGCTATAGGTGAGAATTGAATTTGAGATGGCTATCAATTTGGACCCCAAGTAACTTGGTCTCTGACACCAGTTCCAGAGGCGAGTTATTTTGACTAGTGATAGAGAATGTGTTTTTATCGAAAGAGGTTACTTTGGAGGGGGTAAATAACATTAATTTGGTTTTAGAGGCATTGAGTGCTAGGTGATTTCTTTTCATCCATTGCTCAGTGGTTGTAAAAGCATTTTGAGTCAGTTTTAGGAGTGAGGGGATAGAAGTGGCAGAGCATATAATAGTAGAATCATCTGCGCATTGGATGATGTCTGAGAATGGGATAGAGTTGCGGAAATCATTTATAAATATATTAAAGAGAAGGGGACCCAGTATGGAGCCCTGGGGTACTCCAGTAGGGGTATTTAGAAATGAGGAGGTGGCCTTTTTCCATTTTACTGCTTGATATTTGTTAGATAAGTAGCTGGAGAACCAGTTTAAAGAGGAGGGAGATAGGTTAAGTTTTGAGAGTTTAGTTAGTAGCAGGCTGTGAGAGATAGTGTCAAAGGCCTTAGAGAGGTCGAGTAGTAGGGTAGAAACAATTTGGCCAGAGTCACGGGCTTTATTTACAGTTTCAAGGAAGGAGAGGAGGGCGGTCATAGTGCTATGATTTGGTCTGAATACGTGTTGTGTGGGAGTTAGTAGCTGATTATCTAAGAGATGTGGAAGGAATTGTAGTTGAATACACTTTTCTAGGAATTTAGAGATGGGGACAGGATAGCGATGGGGTGGAAATTAGTAACATTGTTTTTGTTGCCACCTTTATGTAAAGGTATGATAAAGGCATTTTTCCAGAATTGGGGTACTATACATTCTTGGATAGAGCGGTTGATTAAAATGCTAATGGGGTAGGCGATTGCTTCAGCAGCTTTGCTAAGAAAGTAGGAAGGGATGTTATCAGGAGCATTAGTGCATGGCTTCAGTTTCAGAAGGAGTTTCTTTATAGTAGAAGTGGGTATAGGTTTTAATGAGAGAAAAGGAGAGTGTGAAGAGAGGGAATTAGGGGCAGATGAAGATAATGAAGTAGTTAGAGTTGGAGAAGGAGTGGAGGGATGAGAGTTAGTTGATGGGAATGAGGAAGTAGTAGCAGTGCAGGGTAGAGTGTTGGTGGGGGAGGGTGGGAGAGTATTGGAGAATGTAGTGGTGTTAGAGAAAGATGATGTTAATTTGGAAATAGATTCAATGAAAAAAGAGTTAAATTGGGTAGCCAAATCTAGGTCAGGAGCGTTTGGGTCTGGGGTAGGGGTGTCTTGTTTGCTGGGGTTAAAGAGAGTACAGATACCTTTCCAGAATTTCTGAGGGTTTGATTTATTATTGTTTTGGAGTGTAGAGAAGTAATTTTGTCGATCAGAGATTATGAGCTTTTTTACCTTATTTCAAAGTATTTTATATTCATTAGGGACTAGGGGGGATTTGTTTTTCTGGTAGTGTGCCCAGACTTTATCTCTGTGCCACATAGTTGCTAGTGTGTTTTTGGTTAGCCAAGGGGCTGTTTTAATTTTAATTCTCTTGGTCCTTAGGGGTGCATGTGAGTCAAGTAGTTTTAGGAATATTGAGTTGAAGTGGGCAACTGCGTTATCTAGAGATAATGTTTTTAGACAATTCCAGTTAATTGCTTTTAGAGAGTTTGAAAAGGTTGTTGGGCCATGCATGCAGTAGTATTCCAAAATTGAATGGCACTTGATTTCATACTTGTGTCAAAGGGAGGTATGTGTGGGCTTGTGCATGAGGAATGTTGTTCATTTATTCCCGATAATGAATATGCAATATGTAGTCATTTGGAAATTGTCCAAAAAGTGACTGAACTGTCAGATACTAAAGAAGCGGATAGTTCAGAATAGGCTTGACTAACCAATCTTTTTCCAGGATGGGGTGGCAGTTTGTTGAAATGTATTATGCTTATTGCTATCATTATTATTATAATTGTATTTTTGCTTTTATTTTTGTGCAAAGCTTGAATAACTAAGTTCATTGCATCTTGATCAAACCCATTGTTACAAAAATTGCATGTTAGTGATTTTCAAAAAGTGTTATTTATGTATTGCATCAATTAAATTGAAGTAATAAGTGAAAATTCAGAGTTAGTTTTTGAAGGTTTTGAAAAAATGTATGACAATATATTTAAAGTATAAAAGATGTTTTACGATATGAGTGTGATGCTTTTTAAGCATCAAATAAGGGATTGTGAAGAGTTAGAATGAAAAGGCACTTGTTCTAGAAGGTTAGTGTATGTGTGTCTTAAAAGGTTAGTCTGCCTCTTCAAGAGAAATCTTGATGAGTAGATGGGAAATAGAAAATTCACCCCAGGGATAACTCCAGTTACTCCACTCAACAGAGGCACAAGGAACTAAGGTCAGGTGGCACTATGCCAGGGTAAATTGCCCTTCCATTTCCTATAAAAAAGGAAAGAGTTTGAAGGACTTTTTAGTTTCTAGTTATTTTTCTATGCCTAATGAGGCATTATATGTGACTCCTGTTTTAAAGGGTACATACCCTTGTAGCTATTGTTCCATATGTTCCAGAATCCTCTTCAGCAACTACCCCTCCCAAAATCTTCTCCCTCAAGCCCATCTCCACAGCATACATCCAAATCCTACTCTCCAAACTAAAACCATGCTCAATATCTGCTGATAACATCCCTTCTTACTTTCTTCAGACAGCTGTCCACTCACTTGCTTTTAACCACTCAGTCTCTGAATCCAAAGTACCATCCATCTGGAAACAGTTCTATACCCTACCTATCCACAAAGGAGGTAACTCCACTGAAATCTCAAACTTTAGACCTATTACCATCCTCTTGAAAAATGCATACATACTCAGGTAATGGATCATCTCTCTCAAGAAAACCTACTTACTCCTACACAACACGGTTTTCGACCAAAACATAGCATCTATACTGCACTTCTATCCTTTCTCAATACTAGTTCCCTGGCTAGAGATGACCAAAAACTTATCTCCTGTTTCTTTCTTGATCTCTCAAAAGCTTTTGATACTGTCTCTCATTCTCTACTATTAAACAAACTGTCTAACCTCAACTTCTCCCCTGAAACAGTGGCATGGTTTGAAAGCTGTCTAAAAGATAGACTCCAATCTGTAAAATGGGACACTGCTTTATCTACTCCCCTTCCAATACAAATAGGTGTCCCTCAAGGATCCATTCTAGGGCCACTACTTTTCAACATCTTCACAAAACTGCTCTATACCTCCTGCCCACACTCCTCTATTATACAATACGCCAATTACTCTACAGTCATAACAATAGCTAACTCCCACTCTGAACTCCTAACAGCTACCCAGTCCTCCTTTAACTCAGTAGAATCATGGCTCTCAAACAACCAACTCATCCTCAACCCTGAAAAAACAAAACTTTTCTCTTCCTCCCAAAAACAGCCAACAACATAAAGACCTCTTTTACTATCCTGTCACTCAACAAGACTCCTATTGTAGTTGAACCTAGCTCAAAACTCCTTGGTGTCACAATTGATGACCAACTAAAATTCGGGTCTATATTAGGACATTGAAGTTTCAAAACTTTGAATGTTCTAATATCGAACCCTATTCAGCGAAAGCTGAAAATATCGGAGCAACAGAAAACCGTATTTTTTCCTAGGGAAAGAATTTGGTTGTCTGTTTCTGTTGCTTTGGTATTTTCAGCGCTGTGGTGGAAAGTTACGGGTCGGGTTCAGGTAAGTGTGTGATTGAGTGTGGGTAAGGTTAGTTAGGGTTAGGGTGTGGGTTAGGTATGTTTGTGATTATGTGGATGTGAGGGTTAGGGCGGGTTAGGTGAGTTAGGGTTAGGGTGCGGGTTAGGTATGTGTGCGATCATGTGGATGTTTTGGGTTTGGGTTAAGGTAAGTGGATAGTTAGTGGTGTGTGTATAGTTTAGTGTAGGGTTAGGTGTAATATTTTAAGTGTATGTGTGTGGATTGCTGTTTGTTTTGTGTGCTTGTGTTGTGTGTATGTGTTTTGGAAGAGCACATTTTTTCCCTAGGAAAAAATTTGCTGTTCTGTATGTTCGATGTTTTCAGCTTTCTCTGAATAGGGTTCGATATTAGAACATTCGAAGTTTTGAAACTTCGATGTTCTAATATAGACCCCTAAAATTCGACCTCCACATAAATAATTGTATCAGGAAAACTCACCTTAAATTAGGTCTTCTATATAGAAATAAATTTCTTACTCAGGAAGCTACAATAGCCCTCACACATGCCTACCTTCCTCCCTGCTTAACATATTGCTCACAAATTCTTACTAATCTTAACTCCTCTCTGCTTACTAGACTTGAGACTACATATCACAAAGTAGCCAGATTTGCAACCCGACAATCCTATAGATTGCACTACTGTCTCTCTCTAAGATATTTACACTGGCTAGAACTACCCCATCTCCTCCTTCTCTCTCAGCTCCAAACCATACATTAAATTCTTTACCAGCCATCCTTCTGTCCAGCCTTACACTCTATTATCTCCCACTATGCTCCTTCCAGAAACCTCCGAAGCTCTTCCCAAGACCTCTTAAAAATCTATAAGCCCTAATCTAAAACAGGATGTAACTTATACAGCTACTACTCCTCTATTGAATGGAACAAACTTCCCCTCAAAATTAGAACACACACACATCCCAAAAATTTTAAACTAACTCTAAAAGAATATTTCAACAGGAAATGGATCTGCCAATGCTGAAACCCTCCTTGAAAACTCTCGACTTCACCTTCTCTAATGTGAGTCTTCCTCTTCGTTATACATGTACTGTATCCTGTTTGATAAATTGCAGGAAAAAAAAACACCTATGTTGCTGTTTTATACTAAGTACTACTTTTTTAAAATTGTTATGGCTGTAATCTGTTTTTAAAATTTTTTCTACTTAAATAATATTTGTATGATGACTAAAGGTAATCTGTAAACTCTCAAAAATGCCACTTGTATAATATCTGTAATCTATGATTACATTTTATATGTATGTACTGGAGCTTTTCTCCCCGGGTCTCTGCTGAAAAAGGGCTTCGGCTCAGTCAGACATTCCCGATCAACAAATGCAAAATAAATAAATAAAATAAATGTTCCTGTATTGTTACTAGTTTTAAGAAAATAAATGGTACCCACTTTTCACCTTGTGGCAGCATTTCCTGTAATAGTGAAGGTGTAGTATATGTTCTTAAATGTCCCTGTAATTTATTTTATATAGGGGAAAGTAAAAGAAAATTGAAAATTAGAATATAGGAACATATAAGGGACATAAAGAATAATAAAATTGAAAGCCATATTGCTATGCATTTTAAAGCAGTACATGACAGTGATTATTCTTTGTTACAAGTTTCTGTTTTAGAACACATTTTTATGAAAATTGCTGATGTATGTGATATTAAGGAGAAACTTCTTTATAAGGAATCCATTTACATTTTGAAATTTAATACTATGGTACCTGTAGGTTTAAATTTAGAAATTAATTGGAAGCAATTATTATGTAATTGAACAATTAATTAACTGATGGTGTTATAAAAAGGCTTGTGAAATATTTGTGTTTGTATTACTCCTGGAAGGCTGAAAGTCGAGGAGCTAGAGTGTCAGAAGTTTTTTATTAAATCTGTGTTTGTATTGTGGCCAGTTGTGGATTATTCTTTTTTGCTACTTTCTTTCAAGTTGCTGAACATGATCCTATGGCTAGGCTTGTAAAGGCTCCAGGGCCATTAGCCTAGTACACAGCTATGAACCTATGAACATATGAACAATTATGCTATAATACCTCTAAAGTGACATTCAGCTTGACTTCTGCTACATTCATTCTTAGCCTTCACACAAACTGTAATACTAAATGGTTATCCTACCATCCACATGACAAACATAAAACATAACACCATTATTTATTTATTTATGAACCATATAAACCCAAAATGTTCTGTTACCTCTTTTTAGGGGCAACCCAAGAGCACTGTCTGGTTAAGTGGTTTGTTCAGAGACACCCAATGAGTAAACAAACACTTAAGGAATAAGACCCAAGACTTTAGGAAGCTAGTACCCTACCCTTTAATCCTATATGCAGAACTATGATATGCCACTCAGTCACAAAACAGCACTAGGCAACAAAACATAAAAACTATTAGAAAATATCAGGAATGGAGATAAGGCAGTGGTAGTTCTGAACAGAGATCTCTCTGATAATGATATTTGTGTATAACAGCTATACATCTGACATTGAGAAGTTAGGACCATCCAAAGTCCACAACGTTCTACAGTAGCAAAAGCACCTTCATCTCTAGACTGTTATTTTTGTAATGATTAATGAAAACATAATTGGAAGATCAGGTTAATTGTGAACAGTCCTCCCCCAAATGAATCCTCTAAAAAGGCTACTGAAGTTGCTTCTCCTGCCATTAGATGGTTGCGCAACAAATCACTGAAGGGTCTTACCATCTCAAGTGTGGCACAACCAGTCCAATGTGCCAACAAATTAGAAACAGTCTGTTTAAACACCAGACCTCTCAGCATTAATGGGGGAGAGAGCAATATAAAACACACAATAAGGCAATCCAGTCTTCTGATATCTTTGGTCTTGAGGATGCATGCTTAATGCGGTCTGTAATATCCATAACATGGAATACTGTCTACCAGTGGTTTTACAATGAGGATAAAAGGCTTGTGGCTGAATTTATTTGTTTATTTATTTTATTAACATTTGGTAACTGGGTAGTGTCCGACTGGTTTGAAAAAAAATTCTTTTCAGCGGATACCCAGGGAGAAAAGCTCCGCAACAAAAAGAACATTATTAAGGTACAAGCAGTAAACTTAGTTTAAGTAGTACATTGCTAACAATATGTAAATGAGCTTAACAAAACTATAATAGCAACATATAACAAAAGAAATACAATATAAACATGCATGTTTCAGGCATACAGGAATACTTTTTTTTTCACACTATATATAAGGTCCATAAGTCATGTTGCTTTATAAGGTGAGTCACTTCTGAAAGACCAAAATTGGTCATGTAGTTTTCCAAGTTAGGTCATCTGAATTAACAAAGCTTAATAAAGAAAAGATAGAGTGGGCTGAGCAGATAAGAGAGGAGTCATCTGCATATTGGATGACGGTGGCATGTTGGGTGGCATTATATAGGTTGTCAGCAATATTTATGAAGAGGATTGGCCCAAGTATGGAGCCTTGTGGGGAGAGGCTGTTTGCCCATTTAGTGGCCTGTTGTCAGTCAGATAGATAACTGTGAAACCATGTTAGGGTTGTGGCATTGAGATTGTAAGTGGCAAGTTTGTTGAGGAGCAGCTGATGGGACACTGTGTCAAAAGCTTTTGACATATCTAAGAAAATGGCTGAGATTAGTTGTCCTTCATTTTTGAGGTGGTGAATGGTCTCTGTAAAGGTAATGAGGGCTGAGTAAGTACTGTATTTAGGCCTGAAGCCATGCTGGGTGCTGGAGACTAGGGTGTTGGTAGTGAGGTGATTCATGAGTTGCTGGTGGATACATTTCTCTAGAATTTTGGCAAGGGGGATAGAATGGCGATGGAATGGTAGTTAGTTATGTCTCTAGATGGCTTACCCTTATGAAGTGGTATGATATGAGAGATTTTCCATAATTTGGGAATGCACTGTTTGGAGATAGAGCAGTTTATTAGTAATGATATGGGGTCAGCGATGGATGGGGCAGCTAGCTTTAGGTATCAATTTAGAAGTTGGTCAGCAGCTAGGCAGCGGGGTTTTAATTTACATAGGAGTTTTTATGTAAGAAGTTGGAATGGGAATAAAGGAGAAGGAGTTTGCATCATTAGAGGTAAGGAAGGGGACAGTGAGTGGTGGGATTGTTTTGTTGTCTAGGACAGAAGTGATAAAGTTGATGAAGTGAGAATTGAATTGTAAGGCTAAGGGCACAGAGGAGTTAGTAGTGAGGGGGGGAAGGGTTCTAATTTACTCTGGTATCAGAATCAACCTTCATTCTAAAAGATTCTTTAGTAGAGAAGACCACGCTATCCTTATTACAGATAACTTAAGGTAAAAAAAACATCAAGGCCTGCTGTTCTGAAATTTTCCTGGCTGAAAGTATTGATAAAGAGGTATAACTCATCATTCAAGTGTGGGGAAAATATATTAAAAATGAAGCGTTGTAAACTTTTCCAGCAGAAATGTAAATTTCAAACCTAGAGAATTACCTTCTGGAAAACTTGAGGTGAAGAGCACCATAAAGAAAAAAAATCACCACTTGAACAGAGGTCAATGTATGCTCTCATGTGTGGTAATCTGACAGAAAAGGGCAATGAACATTGGAGATTAGTCAAGTTTAGACTTAGCAGGCAAAAAAGTTACTTCAGAATGGAAACAAACCGATTTTCAGAAGGAAGAGACTGTCCTGCTTACAACAATGTAAACATCTGCTTCATTTATAGTAGTTAAACAGGACTTCTTAATGTTAGAGATTCTTGCTTCATACAAAATCCTTACCACTTCTGAGGAGAAAACAACACTTATTTCTGCTAAAATCTCAGCAGCTATACAATCAAGTGAAGCCTGCAAAGACAAAGCATTCTGTCCAATTATTTAACAGGAATATTTTGGGCAATCCACATTGACTGGTTCACATTTTCTAGGAGAAGGAGAAAGTATGAACTATCTTGGTAAGGGGAGTTGTAATGATTAAAGTTATTTTCCATTTTCTGCTATCATTGCACTCTTTTGAAGAGATGGATGGAAGAACATACCTAAGACAGATCTTTTGAGGTGCTAAAATATATATCAGTTGTTTACACCCTATAATTCAGAATCTGTATATTACAATAAGCTATAAAAAGATCATTTTCAGACCCTCCCATGAGAGAGTTAAAATCGAGTATATCTCTGAATTTAATTGCCAGTCATAATCCTGAAAAGTGATTTTATGTGCCATGTCATGATATCCCATTCCAACATTAAAAGAAATGTTACTACATGAATTCTGATGTGAGGAGATAGTCTGAACAGCTGCATAGGCTTCAGTACAACAGAAGGCAGTTTTGTAAGCATCGTATTACCATACTGTTTTCCATGATTACCTGCACTACCTCTTCCAGTCTCAGATAGTTCCTGAATGCCTGTCTGGTCAGAAGAACTGAGAGGATATTGTGCTTTCCTAATTTTAACACCAGTTGAAAAAGTGACCACACAGCCTGAACTAAGATTGCAGACACACTGCCCGTCCTGTATCTAACGGATCAGGTGGGACCGGGTAGAGATAAGGGCACTCACATGCATCCACATTGATGAAGTCCATCATGAAATCTCCCTTATTAGGTCAATATCAGAAAAACTATCCTGTCTGCGGTGTTCTGTAGTAAGTGGTTCTACAAATTCCTAAGGTGGACTGGAAGTTTGTTTTATGTTAAATAGACTTTCTAACCAGCAGCATATCAACTAGCATGAAGCCGATGATGTTGAGGAAAGACCTGGCAATCAGACTCAGCTGGGAGGAGGCCCTTTGAAACAAGTGCACTAGTTTCTGCACTCCCACTTTGAGCAGAAATAAACAATCCCTTTTCAGACACCAAAAAGACTCCCACAAAGACATTATGCTGAGGCAGGCAAACACATAATTTTTTTGTTTGCTAATAGAGAAGCCAGTGGAATCCAGAAGTGGAATCATATCTACCAGGTGTTGCAGTAACTGATTCTTCAAGTGAGCCTGAATAAGTCAACCATCATGAGAATGGTTAACTTGAGAGTCATGGTTGCTGTTGCCAGACATTTGGAAAGCAGTTTAGGCACAGCTTCTGTGGCATAGGAAAGGACTGTAGACCAAAAGTATTGGTTTACAACATGAAAACTGTAAAAAATCTCATGTAAAACTTAAATGTTAGAATATACCAATAAGTATATTACAAGTCTATGGTCACTATCCAGGGGCTTTCAAGGTGGAAGAGTCACATTAAAGTGTTGTGTTTAGATCTAAAATAGCTTCTGCTGATTTTCTTTTTAGTTATGAAGACAAAAATGTATTAATGATATGTTATCTTGAAAAGAGATATTTTTTTTTTCTAGGACATTTTCCATGACATTTATCCAGATGGGTTTCTGCCCTGGGAAAAAGAGACTCGGATACTTTGGAAATACTGGAGGATTTTGTTTACACACAAATTGTATATTGTATTCCCTTTTGAAATTCCTTCCATCTACAAATTTGTGAAAATGTCTTTGCAGTTTTAAGAATGTTTCTCTGCACTTACTAATAATGCTTTCCTGCCTGTTGGAAGGTTGTGCTGATAAAGGGGGTGGAAAGAAGGCAACATCACATCAAAATGTTACTTGTTAGTTGCACACCTACCTAAGGAATCATTAGACGGGTGCTCCGGTTTCCTCCCACATCCCAAAGACATGCTGTAGGTGGATTGGACACTCTAAATTGGCCCTAGGTGTGAGTGTGTGCGTGCCTTCTGTAGAAGGTTGGGCGCCAGGCTGGCAACTCGACACTGTAAAACTTCACTGCCAATCATGAGCGGACAGGTGATCCGCTGTGGTGACCCCTAACCAGGAAAAAGCCGAAAGAAGAAGAAGAAGATATGTCTTAACCCTGCTAAATAATTAGCTTGAAATAGCTGACCACTAAAGAAGGAAAACTACCCAGTGGTCTTCAGTTATAAATGGAAAACTTCTACACATATCCCAAATCAAAAGGGGGCTAAGAGCAGATATAATAAATTAGACAATGACATTTTTGCCTTCCATTTACTTTTCAATTCTATTTTATCGTTTGAGCCCCCCAGCATCTATATTGATATCTGACATCTGCCTAATGTGCCACCAGTGTAATAGGTGATGGGAGAAGCTGTGTGGTAAAAACACAAACAAAGTAAAATAATCACACAACACTAGAAGGTGGACAGACATTTGAATACTATTAAGAGCTTTCATCCAAACCATTTTACAAAAGATCTTTTCCAGAATATAAATAAAAACCAACCAACATTCTGTATAAATGATGACTAAAAGTTCATGTGACTGATCAAATACCAGAAGAATTATAAACTTTAAAACATTTATGAACATAATTTTTTCTTTCATACCCCATTTCTTCGAGTTGATTCTCCCTGCTCAGTAGGCCGCCTTTCTTCTAAGGGAACAATTTATGAGTTCTTTTTCCTTTCACTCAGTGGAGGCATTGGCCAAGTGTTAGGAGTTCTACTGTCATTTGTGAGGTCTGGGGATTTTTTACTGGCCTATGCCCTCCCCCATGTTCCTAGCCCAAAGCTATGACAGCTGGGCTTGGGGAACTATGGCATGTTGTGCTAGGCCATATATCCCGTCCTCCCCAACCCCCAGCCTGACTTTTTCACTAGTGCTCAGTTAGAGAGACATCAGCATGTACCCTCCCCCTAGGACAGTAACAACCCATTCAGCTCTGTTAAACACTCAATCCAGTAATCAGTCTTGGGTCACATGGGTCGTAGTCAGGACTTTATTTATTTATTTTATTTATTTAACATTTGTTGACCGGGAAAGTCTGACAAGGATCCATAGAGCCTGTTTTCAGCGGAGGCCCAGGGAGAGATGCTCCAGACACATGTCTTTAGAATGTGGGAGGAAACCGGAGTACCCGGAGGAAACCCACGTGAATGCAGGAAGAACATGCAAACTCCACACAGAAGGCACCCCAGCCAAGAATTGAACCAGAGAACCTTTTGCTGTGAGGTGACAACGTTAACCGCTGCACCACTGTGCCGCTTTATTCCTCAATGCCACCAGAGTAGCCACTTATGACCATTTGTTTATTAAGACACATGGAAACATTTGTAAAAAGGAAAGAAACTAAATTATATTGCAACTTAGCAGCATTCAGTTATAAAAGATATTTGAAATAGAAGTAATATCATTCAAACCTGGTGTAACATCTGCATTCAGCCTGAGTTACTAGATTAATTCACATACCTCTAGTCCATTGTTAAAGGAAAAAACCCTCATATTTACATGAACTTGCTCTAGTACAGTAAAAATAAACTTGTTCCTTATATGTTAAGGTATGTTTAAATAAACTACTATTAACATTCTTCCTGTTAATATCACCAATATGCCAGAGATGTATTTTCTTAAAGGGCAAGCAGTTTTCCCCCCATGAAAAATATGCACTCAGCAAGATAAATCACTCCCATAGAATTAAAAGAAAAAAATCCTATTGGTTGATAATGAATTCTTTAATTTGAGATCATAACTGTTGATTTCCCAGAAATAAATTCACACTGCTTGCATGCCCCACATTTAAAAGTGCCATTAACTGTAAAAGCATGACTTTTACATGCCAAAATGCTTTTAATTTTTTGATTTGTTTTTAAATATAAAACTAGGTGAATCCTCCCAAATTTTATGCAGGGCATTATCCTGAACAAAATATTCCAATAATGTCTAACTATACCTTTAATTTTATTTGCAGCTTGTGAACAAGTGAACAATCATAGAACGTAATACCCTCAACAAAAAAACTTTTGGGCTGTAATCAATTTTATATTGGGGAGACAAAGAGGTCATTTAAAGTTAGATTGATGGAACATGCAAGGGATATTAGTAACAGGAAAGAAGAAAGGTCTGTTGCAATGCATTTTGAGAAATTTCATCAAGGCAGTAATGAGCGGTTAAAAGGAACGGTGTTAGAGAAAATCAATGTATCCCAATTTGATGTAAATAATTTTAAAAAACAGTTACTATCTAAAGAAGCTGTTTATATTTTAAAGTTTGGCACTTTATACCCTCATGGGTTTAATGAGGCATTGAACTGGAGAGTATTTATTTAGTTTCTTTATTGTTTTATTGCATTGTCTAATTTTTTAAAATTTTTAAGTGTATAATTAATTAATTAATTATTGCTTGATGCTATTATATAAAATGTATGTGTTTTTGTGGTTCTTTACTCCTTGAAGGCTACGGCCAAGACGTCAGAGGGAAAGAGCTTGATATATTAAAGTTATTGGATCACTGACTGGTTGTAATTTTTTGTTCTTTGGTGTTTGGTAGCTGCTAATGTCTAACTATACCTTTAATTTTATTTGCAGCTTGTGAACAAGTGAACAATCATAGAAAGTAATACCCTCAACAAAAAAACTTTTGGGCTGTGTTATACTTGATCCAGTATGACCCCAAAGGTCTGTATATTGCATGTTTTTTCCTTTAGTATCAAATAAGTCATCACTTCCACCAAACTAATGGGGTACCCCTTTGTAAAAATAACTTTTCAATATACATCATTATCTAAGGAACACATCATCATCAGTAATCAACTTGGATATATGAATCATTTGACTTTTTACTATGACTTTTTTGATGTAATGTGTTGTTACTACTAAAATTTAAACAGACTGGATATCTAGTATCTGCATATACTAGTAGTTGATTTAAGACATATTTCCTGTATGCAGTAGCTATTTGCACAGTTTGTTTTGTAGTCTTTATGATGTATCTTTACCATCTCAAAAGTGCTTACGCCTCTCTGTACTCTTATTTTCTAGACCTAACACTACTCTAAGTAATCAGCTGCAATAACACCTTTATATTTAACCCGGCCGGTAGATACATTGTAATATGAAAAGTGCAGTTCAGGTCTGAACTGCCTGCAAACACAAACAGCTAAAGTTAACTTTGTGTATGTGTTTTGCCTGTTTGAGCTAATATTCATTATCCCCTGGTGAGAGCTCTGCTTTGCCTTGTAAGCAGCCCCCCCCCCCAAACACACACTCATCTTCCATTTCTCTTTATTCCCTTCTGTTAGCAAATAGTATCCATAATTGATCAAATATTGTGTATGTTTAATTTAATTGAGGGCACAGTAGCCTACAGATACAAGGTTATGCTCTTTCCACCTGATAAATGGTTAAGAAATGACTTACAACTTCACAGCAGTCCCTGGTCATTTCTGATTGTTTTTCTTAAACACAAACTTGCCTTTGCTTGGATCTTGGCTCATCCCACTCCGTTCGTCCTCACTCTGCTTGGGCTCACTCCGCTCCTCTCCCTGCTCCCATATCCCACCCGTCCCCAATACCTGTAATTTAAACTTGACCAAACCACACCCACCAGAGTTCAAACCACCCAATCTGCTATAGTAATTACAATTAACACCTCCCATTACAAATTACTAGCTATCTATAATACATTTGCACACAGACACACACACACACACACACACACACACACACACACACACACACACACACACACACACACACACCTGACTAACCAATAGAAACATACCCAGTAAACACCCTAAACATTTCATACATAACTTCTAACATTGACTATGTAACATTATAAGACACCAGTACCTTAACAAACAAGAATTTATCTTCCCTCAATACCAGTCATTTTTCAGTGGCCACACTTATAGCCATTGCACCACTCCCACACCCAAAAGGCCCAGTCACAACCTCATCAGCCCCACCCACACAATCCCCTCCACTCCCCTTAGCTATCTTCCACTTTAGAACTAACTTGACTAATCCTATAGCCACTCTACTCTCCACTTTACTACAATTTCCCCAGTGCCACAATACTGAAACACTGTTATGCCTCTAAAATCCACCTCCTCTGTACTCCTTCCTCTTCTATTCCTAACCTACCTTCACCTTCTCACCAGTTCTCCAAATTCTAATCACTCTCCCTCCTTTCATATAACTTCTACATACCCCACATATGTCAAACACCCCACAACCACTATATCCCCTCATCTCTATTTCTTCAATAGCAACATCCTATTCCCTTATAATGTCATTCATGTTCACTGCCTCTCATCTCCAATCCCTTACAACACTACTATAACACAACATCCAACTCTCAAACAGGGCACTAAATTCCTCTTTTACCATACTCATCAACTTATTACCAACCTTCTCCCTGGTGACATTCATCCAAACCCTGTTCCCTCTCCCTCCCTTCATTCAAACCATCCCTTCCCTCTCCTCCATCATCCTGCAAATCCTTCCTTTTCACTACACTGAATGCTCAAAGTTTATGTAACAAGTTCCAAACTTCCATGCCTGGGTCCAACATAACCACCCAGATATCCTATCCGTTACTGAAACCTGGTTAAAGCCACACATAAAAAATCCTAAAATCACTCTCCCCATGAACAATATAATTAGAAATGACAGGACCCTCAAAAAAGGTGGTGGAGTAGCTCTTCCCTACTCCTCCTCCCTTACAGTTACTACGTTCACCAAGCCCATACCTCAATTCTCCAATGCCGAACTAACCCTGGCCCTCCTCTACATAAATAGAAACAAACACATATGTATAGCTGCTCTTTACATTCCTCCAGGAGACAATATCCCCATTCTTGAAGATATCCTTTCCTATTTCTCCTCTAACATTACCAATGAGACCATAATCCTTGGTGACATTAATATTAACTGGACCAATATTCAATCTCCTACTTCTCCACACAACATAAACTTATACAACTTTTCACAACTAATAAATGCTACTACTAGAGCCTTGAAACACTTCTCCTCTGGTACTACTCTTGACTGGATTTTTGGTTCCCACCCCCATTACATCTCTGACAGCGGTATCCTACCTGACACTCTTAGTGATCATCTTCCCTCTTTCACTCATCACCTTCCCTCCTCCTTATAACTATCCCACACTTATATCTCCTCCCACTAACCCTGAAACCTTCTCCAGCTCTATAAAACACACAAACTGGAGTCCTCTAAAATCCCTCTCCCTAGATAATGCAGTAGCCTACTTTAATACTACATTCTTGGACATGTTAAATATCCTTGCTCCTTCCAGAACCAAAAGAATTAAAAGCAAAACTGTCCCATGGTTAAACAAAGAAACTACATCCATTATGCATCTCTGTGACAAAGCCTGGAAACATTACCAGAAAAATAAAACTCATATCACCCTGACTTAATATAAATTACTACGTAACAAAGTAAAAAAAAAATTGTTGCATCTGACCGCAAATCCTACTTCTCCACCCTTCAAAATAATCACAAGACCAACCCCCAAAAATTCTGGAATGGAATATCCACCCTCCTCAATCCTGGCAAAAGAGACAGCCCCTGCCCCGACCCAAATGTCCCAGACGTCTCCTTAGCCACCCAGTTTAACTCCTTTATTGGTTCTATAGCCAAACTAGCTACTTCCTTCCCCAACAAAGCTCCACTTCCACCTCCTCCTCCTATCTCCCCTCCCCTAACACTACCACCTCCCAACCCCTTCCTTCACTATCAAACCCATTCCTATCTCCACCATAAAAAACTCCTTCTGAAATTGAAACCATGCTCAAATGACCCCTGATGACCTTCCTTCCTACTTCCTCAGAATTGCTGCTGATGCCATCGCCTTTCCCATCTCCATTCTAATAAACCACTCAATCCGAGAAAACTATGTTCCCCTACTCTGGAAAAAAGGCCTATATCATTCCCCTTCACAAAGGAGGTAATAACAACAACATTTCCAATTTTTGACCAATTGCTATCTTATCCCCTATCTCAAAAGTTCTAGAAAAGTGTATCCACATTCAGCTTCTACCCTACCTCACAGGCAACCACCTACTTACCCCCACACAACATGGTTTTAGACCTGGCTACAGTACCACAACCGTTCTCCTCTCCTTCCTCGAAACCATCAACAAAGCCCAGGATTCTGGCTGCCTAGTATTCACCCTGCTTCTGGACTTATCCAAGGCCTTTGACACTATCTCCCATAACCTTCTCTATCTAAACTCTCCATCTAAACCTATCCCACTCTTCTGTCAACTGGTTTTCTAGTTATCTCTCAGACAGAAAAATGAGCTGTCAAATGGAAAAAAGCCACCTCCTCCTTCCTTAATACACCTACAGGCATACCCCAGGGTTCCATATTGGGTCCCCTACTGTTCAACATTTTCATAAATGACTTCCACCAAAACATTCCTAGTGCTAAACTGATTCAATATGCAGATGACTCTACTATCATCTGCTCTGCCACTTCCAGCTCCACTCTCTTAAAACTAACTCAGGATGCTTTCTCTTATACCAAACGTTGGATGACAGACAACCACCTATCACTCAATGCATCAAAAACTTAAATTATGTTATTTTCCCCTTCAAAAAAGTACCATTATTGACAAGAACTCATTCTCTATTACTAGTCAAAACAATACCTCTCTCGAGGTAGCATCCCATGCAAAGCTTCTAGGAGTCCTTATTGATGAATGGTTAAAATTTGATACCCACCTACTAACCAATATAAAGAAAACCCACCAGAAACTATGCATGCTCTACCGCTATAACAGCTAAATCACTCCTACTACTAAACTTGTACTCTCTAATACCTTCCTCATTCCTTCTCTCCTATATGGTGCCCCGCTTCTTATCAACCTTCAATGTTCTCTAAAAACAAAGCTAGCCTCCTGTTATAACAAAATTTCTAAGTTTGCTGTCAGCTATAAAATCCTCCTCCCACCACTGCAATGCCCTACACAAACTAAATTGGCTCAGACTTCCCAACCATCTTACCTACATTAAACTTACTCATGCCCATAAACTCATCTTTAATCCCTCCATCTGCCCCTCCCTTGCCTCCTCCTTCAAAATGCACCTACCCAACAGACTTCTAAGATCCAATTACCAGAATTTGCTTGAACTGCACAAGCCTGCCCATCCTCCAGGCAAACGCTTACTATCCTTTTCCCTAGCTCGCCTCTGGAACTCCCTGCCACCTCTTGTTCATACTACAGATGACTACTGTACCTTTAAGACCCTGTTTCACTCCCATCTCAGAACCCTCAGAGAATGTTGCTGCTCTCATCCCACATGACTCACCTGTTTTTCCCCATTTCTCACACTCCTTTACTTCTCTCTTCTCTTCATCATACTGAGCTTCTCCGATTACGACCATCTTCATTTTTCTCATTTGCTCTTACTCTTGCTCTACTGTTTTTTTTTTTGTCCCACCCTTCTTAGATTCAACAATTAACACCTCTTATCCCCCTATTATACTTTAACTCTGCTAAGATTTCATGTAAAACTGTAATCTCAACCCTGCATTATTTCACATTGTAACAAATCTAACAGGAATATACACCAATGGATTTTTCTTATTTCAATTGACTTATTTATGTGTGTGTGAGTAGTTTTACCTTTTGCTTTTTGACTGTATTTTCACTGCAATTGTGGATTTTTTGTCATGTTGTATAATACCATTGTTCTTCAATAGTATTGCATAAATGTAAATGCATTGTCTTCATATTATATTGTTGTTCATGCAGCTTTTCTCCCCGAGACTCCATTGAAAATGGGCTCTTCTTGGCCCGATGGACTATCCCGGTAAACAAACTGTAAAATAAAAAAATAAAAACAAATAAATAATGAAATAACACAACTCTTTAAGAAATTAGATCATCATTAATCCACGACAATTTTTCTCCCATACAATTCCACCCTTATAAATTACTGGATATCTTATAGCAAGATTTCTTTTAGTCCTTAATGAAAAGAAGATTTTTGTTTTAGTACTGTGAGAGTCACTCATGTACTATACAGACATACATTACATGAACAAAAAGGATTTCTAAAGGCCAACTTGAGATGTTCACCTCACCACTCACTTAGCATGAAAAACACATTTCTTTTACTTTATTCTGAATGTCTGACAAATCTTTTCAACGGATCACTGTTTGAACTAATGATGAAGGATTGAGTCCATCACTCAGAAATATTTCTTCTCTCCTTCCTTGTCCAAGATCCATACATAAATAGCTTGTGGAATAAAAAAAAATGAAGGAAAACATTTTTGCTTAACTTACTTTAAGTATAGCTATACTTTTAACTCATTCAAGTGTTTTTTTTTGCCCCGCACCAACAGCATCATCTAAACAGTTACAGATAACTGAATATCGATTAATTGATCTGTTTTCCATCATGAGACAGGGTCATCCAACATCTCATTCTCTGTTTTGTAACTAAACTGTTACATTATTTTAAGATTTTATTTCAACTTCCATGTGAGGTGATAGTCTAGACGGGTCTATATTACAAGATCGAATGCCTAGGTGATCAAACATCTAAATATCGAACTTGTCATATCGAAAGCAAAAAACAGTGAATGGCCAGTTTAATGCAGGGAAAGATTTCCCTTGGCCGTTTGCTGGATTTTACCATTTTGTCTACTGTAGATTGATCTTGCAGTTGGTATATTTAGCTAGGGGGGTGTGGGGGGCACAGCCCCTCATGTTGGGGGATGTGGGGGTCAAAGCCCCCCCACTTAGTTTGGGTATAAAGTTATTTTTTTTTCCGTGGCCAACAGATTTGTTTTCCTGCTCCATTTGACATTTTTGGGTTTGATATTACAAGTTCGATGTTTAGGTGTTCGATCACCTAAGCATTCGATCTTGTAATATAGATGTGTCTAGACAGCATACTCGAAAAATGACTGAAGCCTATCTGTCCATGTCTGTGGAAGTGTGAACTGTAGTGGCAGATAATTGTGCAGGTCAGACAGGCAAATATGAGCCAACATCTCCCCTTAGCAATACACTGTGGGGACAGTTATGAACAGTACCAGGAATTAAAATTAAAAGGTATAGCCAGAACAAGAATTTGACTAGTTGTCTGAAGGAAAGTTTACATATGTTATAAAAAAGTATTTTTTTAGCTTAAGTGTAATAAATTAGCATGACTTAGTGAAAATTAAATGCTAACACTGCCACCAGACCTAAGCAGCTGGTAATTCACACTATTGCCAATGTGAGTAAATCCTAAGAAAAATAAACTACAATCATTTTGCTTAAACCATGTCATGGTATGGGGACATAAAGTGCAAAGTAGAACTGAAAACATTTCATACCAGTATGGCAGCTCCCTTAATGCCACTTTGGAAACAATTAATTATACAACAATAAAAATAACTAGAAGGATATAAAGGGCTTTATTGCATGAAACATCAACATATAATGAAATACACTCTTTTTATTTTCTTGATTGGTCTATCATTTAACAGACTCCACATTTAAAACAATGCAACAGGTTACAAAAGTGCAATGAATGTAGGTGTGTGTGTATATATATATATATATATATATATATATATATATATATATATATATATATATATATATATATATATATATCTCATTCTGGTATAGGAGATGAATGCTACAGTTCTTAAGGAAAGAAATGGTGAAGCAGACCTTTTAATGATAATGCTATTCAAATTTAGTAGGTTAAACTTTATGTGTATTATAAAATATAACACAGCATCAGCAAGGCAAGCATATCAGCCAATATTCAGGTGCTTCTGGTGGACTGAGTAAATAGCTCCCACCTTGGTGCAAGTAAATACAGTGGGTAGTGTTTTTCTTTTGTTTTAACTTTGAAGGAAAAATTCCTATTAATGCTGATGGGGCAGAGAGGGTTGTTGTTAGTGAGTTTACTTATACAGCGCTTTAAGTTTTACCCCTATTGACCATAGCTCTCACCCTCTTAGCACAAAATATCTGGACAAAGCCAAAAATAATGGGGCACAAAGCCTCAAAAATAGGGAAACATTTTAAATACTGCCCTTAATATCTTACAAAACGTTGTTAGAATAAAAGGTCTTGTGTTACAATGAATTTTTAAAAGGATATACATTTTGAAACTCAAATGAATGTCATCATTTAGTGAATTTACTCATCAGTGATTTGCCACAAAAATCCAGAAAATTACAAATTTTATGAGGAACAGACAAAAAATATAAGGCAAAAATGTGTACATTCTGCAAAAATCTGTACAGTTGAGAGGTATGCTATTGACTGTTCACTGCTATTATTATTTAAGAGTTCATTTGGTTTATAGTTTCACTAGATGTTCATAGAGGAAGCTTTCCTGCTTTGGATGAAATGGATAATTTCTGCCTTAGTGACTTATTGGATAGCAGGTTTATGATATTTCATCGTGCATGTAAAATGTATAGCATAAACCTAGAAGGTTGTAATATTGTTAGAACATGTGCTAGATGGTTGAAACCAATGGATAAAAAGTATGCAGTTGCCAGTAGTAACTGTACTCAGAGAACCTTCTGTAACACAGTCATATATTTCCAGTTTTAAAAAATATTAAAAACCATGAAAGCCAGAATGATCTCAACATTATTTAGTGTATTGTTGGTACTCAAACAGAGATATAAGAAGTATTAATTGTGATCTGACAAAAAGTCACAGAAACAAAAAATTATGTAGTTCAAACAGTAAATTCTTGGGGAAAAGATATTCCAAGCAATATTTTGCTACTGATTGGTACTGTTACTGCATATAATTTGAAAGAGATACTTTTTTTTTTAACCAGGCAAATGACTTAGATAAGGAAACTAAAAATGTTTAATTCTTTGAATAAGAGAGATGATTCTCAAGGTAAAAAAAATGTATAAGGGAAAATGAAATACTGGAAACCAATAATGAAGGCTGCGAAATGATTAAGAGAAAAAGTGCTCTTGGTGGGATTTTACTAAATCACAACAGGGATGATTTAGTACTTCTGGAGTAATGTAGGGAATAAGGACAGAGTTAATGTTAATCATTCAGAACATTTTTATTTTTGGGGATTCAATGCTTAGAGTAAACAAGATAAGCAACCCCAAAAAAAGGCACTGCACCAAAATCAAGAAACACGGAAGGCAACAACTGTGAAACAGAATACCAGGACCAGCAATGAACAACCAGGAGTATTTAATGATAAAACATCCACCGACGGTGGATGTTTTATCATTAAATACTCCTGGTTGTTCATTGCTGGTCCTGGTATTCTGTTTCACAGTTGTTGCCTTCCGTGTTTCTTGATTCAATGCTTAGAGGCCCAAGCAATGTTTTTCCAAAAGTTAAGAAGGAAAAGATCACAGTTTCATCTTTAAGAGGGTGTGCATTGTGAAATATCAGGGTAACTTCAGAGAAATAGTATGCAGGGAACAGAAAATATGAAGTAATGATAGTGGCTGGTGTAAATAATTATGTAGATAGGACAAGTGAATGGGCTTTAACTTCTGAGATTAATAACATACATTTAAATGAAACCTTTAATTTTGCACTATCCTTTTTGTGATGTGTTACCTGCATGACATTACAATCAACTTTTACTTAAGGTTGCAAGAAATTTTATCAATATTATCAGAAGCGAATATTTCAAAAACTCAGTTATGGTTGTAACAAGTTGGATAAAAAATGTAGTTTAAACCAAACTGTTTTGGTCAAGACTTTTTACTTCTTAGTCAAGTTGGTAATAGATTCCTAAGCAAGATACTTAACAAGACTGTTTAACTTCTTTCTGAAGGAACAAAAGAAGATGCGGAAGGGTGCTAAAAGTATATCCTGTTTTGAAGTACCTTCTAAGCAATGTTATGAATTTAAACAAAAAGTTTAATGATTTGGAGGCCAGAACTAATAGTCATAACTACAATATAATTTTCATTACTGAAACATTGCTCAGTGAGATGAACAAGTCCCTTGCCCTTCCAGCTTACTTTGGACATTGCCTCTGAAACAAACAGAAGAGGAGATGTTGCTTCCATACAGGTCATCTTCTATAAATCATCCAAAATGGTTAGTTGCACTGGTTCTGAAATTATCGAGGTTAACATTGTGGCAAGAGGTTGTACTTTTGCAGTTGCTCTGTTTTATGATTTTTTGTCCTTATCCAGTTGTGATTTAAAAGCTTTTATTGCAACTCTGGAGAAGTGTCTTTCTTCCAGGGGTACGATATGATTGTGGGTGATTTAAATGCACTCTTTGTGGCCTATGACAACTACTACCTTGGGGATAATGTTATTTCTAAGTGGTTAGATTTAGTGTTGAGCTTGGAGATTCCTAAACAGTCAATGAACCAACAAGACAAGCCAATGTCCTTGATGTGGTTAAGATTAACAATAATTTAGCAGACAGTTGTTGTAGGTCTGAATATGGACTTATAGGTTCTGGGACTAAGTGAGTTTGGTTTAAGGAATATTTATTCAATAATTAAATATTATCCAACAGACTATTCAACTATTAATAATGAACCAGAAAATTGGAATTGGCAGGTAGCTTTGGATTATAAAAATATTGAAGCCAGCTGGGCATTTTTTATGAATATATTTTTTCCTCTTATTGATCATTTTATTCCAAGGTCTAATGACACCAATTGTCTAAAGGAATGTGAAGAATTATGGATTGTTAAACTCGACAGGCTAGGGAGAAATGTGAAAGCCCATTGGCAGAGTGCAATATAACTCGTAATAACATAAAAAGAACAACATATCAGAAAATTAGGAATAGATGAAGGCACTTGCTCAAATGTACTAGAAGGAAATATAAATATGAGTTATCATCCTACACCACTGTTAACAAAAATTATCTCTTTAGGTACTTAAGAAGTTTAGGATTGATTCTCAGTCAAATATTAATGTTATCAGTGACTGTGTAATATTCACAGATGCACCTTGGTTGGTATTGGTTATTTACATATAAGTTTTCTTCCTTGCCAAACATTAGCTCTGTCTTCTCCAATTTTAATTTCAAGAATTACAGTTATACTTCCCTAATTATAAACCAGGATCTAATGTTTTCTTCACTAAGAATAATTAGCCCATACCCAGTTGCTGGTCCTGATGGGCCATGCAGTTATTTTCCATCTAAAATTTCTAAAGCATTATTACCTTGCCTATGCTGGTTATATCAGTTTGGTTTGCTGGAGGGGTTTGTTCCACAGATTTGGAAAACAGTTGCATTTTTCCTTTTCAAAGGCAGTGAAACTAATACATTATATAACTATTGATTTGTTAGTCTTAAGTGTATCATAGGCAAATGTTTTGAAATAATTATATGATCTTTGATAAAAGAGTAGCTATATTGCATCCTGTGTATTTTTCAATTTGAGTTTACCCAAGAGAGATCTAGTATGACTGACCTGTTAAGTTTTTATCACAATATCTGGGAAATTAGTTGATGTGGGTTTATCTTTTGATGTCATCTACTTGAATATTGCTGAGGCATTTGATTATGATTCCCATGTAGAAATTAAGATGAGCTCATTTAAACTTGAAGTCAACCAATATATAATAAAGTAAATTGTTAGTTGGCTGACCAAGAGAATGCTTAAAGTGAACATTGATAATATTTCTAAAGAAAGGAAGGTTGCAGCAGGGATCCCTCAGGATTTTGTTCTTGGTCCTTTGCTGTTTAATCTGTTTATGTCTGACTTCCCATCTCAATATATGATTTTAGTCAACAAGTTTCCAGATGATAATAAATTGGGGTGATTATTAACTCTGTTAGTAATCAGGTTAAATTAATTGGCATCCTGGATACCATTCACTTATGGCCTTTAAGTGCATGGTCTTTAATACCAGTAAAATGAAGGTGTTGCACTTTGGGCTAAATAATACTTGCTTTCCTTATGCCTTGGATAATACTTTTATGAGTAGTGAGAGGGATTTGTGTCTTGTGGTGGACCATAGACTGAAACATGATGACAGTTTAATATTTGTAATAAAATGGTGCTATTCTTTTATTAGTGTGATTGTATGTGGTATCTCTAATTATGATGAAAGAGTTTTAATATCCCTTTGCAAGGCTGTATTAAGACCGCATATAGAATATTGTGGTACTGCCTGTATTTATAGCAAATAAAAGAAACAAGGAGTATTATAAGAGAAATCTTGATGGTGTTCAGAATTATAGTTATAGAAATAGACTTGAACATCTGTCTCTTTTACTCCTTGTATTATGGATTGGTTAGAGGGGACCAGATTCTTGTATACAAATGTATAAATAATGCTGTATTATCAGCCACTTTTGGTCTCAAGTTCATTTAGCATAGTCAAGGAACCAGAAACAGTTTTTTTATAAGTATGTAAGTGTGACATTCTTCTTTGGAGAAAACCTCTTTTCATCACAGGCCGAGAAAGTGCGGAATGATCTCCCTATAGAGATCCAAAAGGCCACTAGTCTTAATATATTCAAAACACTTACTGACCATTGGTTTGGCAATAGGGTTTTTAGTACTTAGTAACAGTTGTCAAACTCATTTAATGTCTCTATTGAGGATCTGAATTTGATACTCACCAAACACTGAACATTTGAGAATATTACACCACTGTAGTAGATTAACTTCATATCATGACCCTTAAATATATTAATATTACAGCGTGAGCTTCTTTTACCTAATAAGTCAATAAAACTGGGGATTAATCTGGTAAACAGTACACACTGGCAATATTTGTAATAGTGTAATGCACAGTCCGTACAGACTTTATAAAAGTTTTATAATGCATCAGTTTAAAGCTAATTTTCTGCAGTGCTAGACAAGTCTAAAACAGCAAAAGCAATGTCAGTAACAGTGCAAAACAAATATGCAAGCAGATAATGGTAGATGACCTGGAACTCACTGGTAGCACTGAGAGGAATGACTTGTTCTAAACAGGAGTAAGTTTATGACAAATGTTAGCAGCAATGAAACGCTGAAGAAGTTTTCCACACAAAACAGACAAAAAAGAGCTTATAAAGCATCATAGTGCCATTCACAAACAGCTATGTTTGACAAGATCCTGTAACTAATAACATTGCTGAATCTATCATTGCCTAGTTAAGCATGGTTGTTTATAGTCTTTCATCAAACCGCACTATGTGAATCCAAAACCTCTCAATCTGCAAATATTGAAAACAAGAACAAAGACCCTTGAAAAGTATGAACATCCAGTCAGAAATATGAGAATCTTAAGTAGCATAAAATCTGCATATCAAATAGCAGATAACTCTCACTCCCCCCCCAGTAGAATGTTGGATACTACTCAGAAACACATTAGGAAGAGAGGTAAAAAACGATGGAAAAATATAAGCAGATTATCAAAGAGACTGTGTAAAATCTATTGACTTTAATGAACTGTATTAGAAAATTCTGTCATACGAGATCATTATTTTTTGTTTCTGAAAAAGGATATGCAAGTTCTGTGTCTTTAAATTATTGGTGCCACTAGTTTGTTGACCATATACTGTAATATTCTGTATACTAGTAGCCTTCAAAAATGCATTGGATGAGGGAAAATTCAGAAATGCATGTGAAGGGGTAAGTCAAGCTTGAAAATAAGGGCATAACTCAGAAAATAGGTACATCAAGTGCAGGGGTAAATCAAGCCTGAAAATATGAATGTTCCTTCAAAATAGGGACAACTGAGAGGTCTGCATGAATCATGTCTAGGTGTGCAAACTGAATAGACACATGTTTCTTGAAATATACATTGAAATCAACCTGAAATTTTCAGTATCTGAGAAGTTATTTGAAAGGCAATAACTATTGTAGCTAATATATGGCAAAACAGAAGATAATCTGTAGGAGTAACAAATGGAATTGTAGCACTTTAAACATCAAGTCATGAAAAAAAGAGATCTTTTCTAACATCTAAATGCTATCTGCTGCCAAAAGCCACCAACCAGAGCCATGTAAAAGTGATGAAGAGAGATCTTTGGAATGTGTGTTGACCCAGTAGAGGTTAAGGTGGCTGGCATACAATCAAATGTCAATAAATAAATAAATAAATAAATAACAGTCAGAAACTCTAATTCAAAAGACATGCAAAATTTAATGGAGCTGTTGAGAGAAGTAAAAAATGAAGATGAAGGCAATAATCACAATGTTATATTGGATAGTCCTTGGTGGTAAAGTTCTGCCCATTTCGGTTATAGCCTGTTCTGTTTGGAACAGGTCAAAATGCAGAAATGAACTGGTGTTTGAAATTGTATATTTACATATCCTGTGCTCATCAGTGTGAAATGCAGAAAATATTAACATCATTCATTATCAATCCTATTTCTGCAAAAGAAGAGAGGTGGTAAAGCTCAACAATTCCTGAGACTTAGTCCAACTGCAAAGGCATTACACTAGGCAAAGCTGTACTCTACCTATATCTTCTGTAACTGTAAACAGTTTGGAGCACAGGAGTCCCTACTCGCACTGCAAGAAGTGATACTGCAAGTCAAAATACTTTAAAAAATGAAAAACAAAAGCAAACACACTGCAGAAGAAATCAATGTGTGATTCCTTCTGCAGTGTTTTTGTTTTTGTTTGCTTTTCACATACCACATATAGGCTTGCAGTGTTTTTTTGTTGTTGTTGACTTTGAAACTTAGACCATGATTTCAGCAAGTATTTATTACTGAACCATACTGTTAAACCTATAATTTTTTGTAGGAGATGATATCTTCCAATGGGGGGTACAACCCCAAAGTGGAGCTGCACCATCACACCACTATTACATCTATATACTAACAAGATCTCTGTACCTCAGAGTAGGGGGATACTCTGAGATATTGCAGTATCAGATGTAGTATGCATTTGCCCGCATAGATTGGACTTGCAGTTCCACAATTCTCAAGATCGATGTTACAGTTATAGAAATTTCAATAAAGACTTGCAAAGTGAACACTGAGATGTTGTGACCACTATAAAATTTCCCATTTCACCCATATAGCCAGTCCCACCAACATAACACATATTATTTTAAGGTAATAAAAACAATGATAGGTCTGCTAAACCTTATTTATACAGGGTGGTTTAATATATTTGATCAAATCTTATTTGAAACACTTCTGTTTGTTATGTTTAGCAAATGCATTTAGATGGGATTTCTTCTGGAACTAATGTCAAACCAGATCTAGAAAAAAAAATTGAAGATGTCAGCAGTGACAGTGCATAATGCATGATTATAAAATACTCATCCAAATAAAGATTTTTTTTTATTAGGTATCATATATCTTTGTATAAACGCTGCACTAAACTGTTCTGTGCAGCTCATAAAGTGAATAACTTTGAAGGGTCATGAGTCAGTCAAGTCAGAAGAACCTTGGATAGTAGCATACATTCAAAGGGTTTTACTAAGCTTATGTCCAACATGAGCATTGAGAAGCTCAGCCACATCACCCAGTACTGATGGTAGACTAACAATATCCCCGTTAAGGAAATTTTCCTCACATATCCCAGCTCAGTATTTGTGATCACTCATCCAGTCATCCAGATTGGTTTTAAAGGTTGCTAGGAAAATACTATGCTTAATATATATGTAAGAGCTGCCTATTCCATAACTAGGGAGTACGCTGAGTAAGGTACTTACAGCGCCATTTGGTGATATTGATGTGGTAGTGTAGGGTTAGATCTCTAGTGTGGGTAATTGCTTTACCACTGGTTCTAATTAGGTGAATGAGTTCAAAGAGTGCAGTGTCATTCATCATACAAAAGGCAAAAGGCAGAGAGCATCCCTCAGGACAATGAACAGAGGGATAGGGCTGTTAATCTGTCAAAGTAGTTAAGGCTACTGAAACCTAAGACTTTTTTGTTGAGAAAGGTTTGCAGACTCTGGGCTTGATGTCTTTGTTCATTCTACACATGCAGAGGTTACATGGCCATGCCCAGTGTGGCCACACTTAGCAGCATTGTGCAATCTTCCAGTGGGAGCAAATCTGCTCCCTCTGCCATCACTGGTGACCACTGTTTTTTTTTTTTTTTTTGTTAATTATTTTGGATAGTAGATGCAATGACAGCAGGACAGCAAGGTGTCATGGACTACTTGACCACTAAGGGACCATTAATGGGGAAGCATGGATTGAAAGAGGTATAAACTTATTTGCAAGTATAAAGATTTTTTTATATTTTAGATATAAATATACTGCAGGGACTAACAGCATTAGGATGCCAACTGCTAAATGTTAATTGACAGATGAGGACTCTGGCTTGGGAAGTGCTGTTGTTTTATATGTAAGACAGATCTGAGCACAACCAAATTACTGGATTCTGCATTTTTGTTCACTCAACTAAAACATTTTAGTTTTTTTTAATGGGATCATTGATGGTTTGGCTGGGTGAATAAAGGACTGCAAACGTCAATCAGTTAGCAATTAAAACCAAACTATTGATTTGTTCAGGCTCTAAGGACTTTGTGTATCCTTGAACTATACTATTCTTCACTATATGCAGAGTTATCCTAACTTTGAACATAATCAAATAATAAGCAAATCAATTATCCTGCATTCAGAATAATTTCAAGTGGACAACTAAAGCATGCCTTCCATAATAAAAATGGTTTCTTACTTAACTTTAACCAAAAACATAAACCTTTGCTTTAATTGGAGGCAAACTGGCTATGAAGTAAAACCAGACTTAATTTTTTTAATTTATTTTTCCATTTGTTGAATGGATTAGTCCCATTAAGCTAGTAGTGTCTTTTCAGGGAAGACTTGAGGTGGTGTTTGTGCCACTAGGTGAAATTTGACCAGGGCATCAGGGAACTCTTCCTACTTGTTGTTGTTGTGAGGGGGACCCATTTTGCATGAGCAGTTCCTGTTTCCATTCCAGGCACAGAGATGGCCCAGAGAAACAGGGAGGCAGATGGAGACAGAAGGAGATAATGGAGGGGTGAGAGAAGTAGAGAAAAAAACTAATATCAAGACTGGAGAATTTGTGCAGGATTCTGAGGAGTTGTTTCAAAGAAATCTATTTGACTGAGGTGAGTTGACAAATGATGGTTGTATAATTACAACTCTCGAGTTGGAAGGGTTACAGAATGATTTACTTAAAGAAATGGAGATGCGGAGTGATCCAGAAAATGAAGGAGACATTTCCTGGTGAGACATTATGGAGAAAATACAAAAGGAGGAGGCAGAGACAATTCTGAAAAATAGCAGTGAGATGGAAAAGAAAGCCTATGTAGACAGAGTAAAAGAAGGCAAAAAGAAAGTAGCAGAAAAGAAAGAGGCAGAAGAAAATGAAAAAAAAAAAAACAGAAGTATGTGGTAAGGATTGAAAGTACAGAAAACAAAGAAATGGACAAGTATAAAGTGTGGGGCAATTTAATTGTTTGTTTAGGTTTAAAAGCACATGAGGTAAGACCATTTATTCTTATTAATAAAGAGACATTTTTGTGACATTATATTTGAGACTGTTTTTTCAAAGGAAAATTTTATTGGAGAATATGAAAAACAAAAGACTGTAACCCATGGAATCTTTATGTGCTAAAAGAATTTAACAGGGGAAACAAAAAAGAAAATTCATGTACAATTTTGAACACAGGTGGAAAGAAAGACTTTGAAAAGACACTTAAAAACTTTACGTAAAAAAGTACTGGGCAGTACAAAAAGTTTATGATAAAGGTGTTTATGGACTTGTGAATGGGATTGTACTATTGTGTTAAAAATAGAAAGAAAAATAATTATATGGATACCAAGCATGATACATATGAAGGGGATTAGGGGTGTCATAAAATACTGGGGAGAACCAAAAACATTTTTGTTTTTGTGGAAAAGAAGGACATTTGATAAGTAACCATAATAAAAGAAAATATTATATTTGTGGGAAACGGGACATGATGTAAAAATGTGTAGTGAAATGTTATAAATGTAACAAAATTGGACATTTATGGATAGACTGTAAAAATGAAAATAAGAGTAAGGAAAAAGAAAGAGAAGAACATAAACATGAGGACATAGAAGAAGGCTCTGAAAAAAGTGATGAAGGAGACATAAATTGGGAGGTAGTAGAAGAAAAAATGAATTATATTGTAAAAGGGTAAAAGACAGAACAAGAAAATTTACAGGGATAAGTACAAAAAAGGAAATTGATGAAAAAGAATATATACCATTAGTGGTTGGGACTTGGATTAATGGTTAAGGTGCTTGACTCACTGACACAAGATACACCTTTGTGAAGGAAATTGGATAGGATTAGAAGTGTCCATTAAGGCAGCTAGCCTAGTAATTAGTTATGAATTTATGAAACCATGAATTTAAGGAAAGGGGAAATGAAAATTTTAGAATGCTTTCTGTAAATGTGAATAGTATTAAGAATATAAGAAAAAGAGCAGGGATTTTGGAATGGTGTAATGCATGTGATGTATATGTAATTACATTAGAAGACACAAGACTTTTAACAAATGAAGAAAGATTACAAACAGAGAAATTATGGGGAGGAAAAATAATCTGGAATTTGGGAATTGAGAGATGCTCTGGATTAGCAGTATTCCATAGGAAAAAACAATAAAAATATTAGATGTAACTTTTGAAAAAAATGGGAAGATTAACCATTGTAGATTTAAATGGATGGAACAAGTATATAGAGTTATAGGCAACATGCTAATTGTAAAGAAAGGGAACGCTTATTTCATCAGATTTTAGAATATAAAGTGATAAATATGAATAGTATAATAACAGGAGACTTGAGGCAAGTGTAAAAAGAAAGGAAATGAAATAAGAAAAATGTTAGAAGTTATCATATGTGGTAAGTTAAAACTTTGAGACAACAATTCATCAACTTACAAAAGGAATATGTATCAAACTAAAATAGATTATTTTATAGTATCAGTAAGTTTCATTATAGGAGAAGAGGAGGTAATTGAAATAGGATGTTTTGATCAGTTTACAATATGGCCAGAGATAAAAGAAAACAAGGAATATATAAAATTAGGCAAAGTAATAAAAAGTATAAATGAGAAAGCATGGAAAGAAGAAGGAAAGGGATTAGTAATACATTTAAAATCATATTACTATGAGAACATTTTATAAAAATTGGTCTGAATGGTTGATGATATTTAAGGAAAATATAAAAAAACTTTTTTTACAGTGGCAATATGATGTTAGAAAAGTAGAGAAAGGAAATGTAAAAGAACATATAATCTTGTACTGGAAAATTTAGAACATAATGATAGAAAGTACTTTGATGAATAAAAATAATTATATGAAAGAAATCAAGAACAAATGCAAGAGTTGTATGGGAAGCAAAGATATTTTTTACAAGTAAAAAGATAAGAAGCATTGAGTTACTTAAAAAGATTCATAAAGAAAGATGGTAGTGCAATGAGAGAAATAAAAATGTAAAAGGAGAAATAGAAATAACTCAGGAAAATATTATGAGTAGTGTTGTATAATGTACACAAGAAGTGTTTAAAGAAAAAACAGGTGGTAAAAAAACATGGAAAGTAAAAAAGTTAACAAAAAAATAGAATAAGGAGTTGGAAAAGAAGATTTCTTTAGATGAGCTTGATAAAGTATTAGGACAAGTAAATATAGAGTAATAAGTAAATATAGATTCAGCTGCAGGACCAGATGACACAGGGTATTACATGTATAAAACTTTAAGGGATTGGCAAAAAAAAAAAATGTATATATATATATATATGTATATATATATATATATATATATATATATATATAAAAAACTATATATATATATATATAGCTTCTTCTTCTTTTGGCTTTTACCGGTTAGGGGATGCCACAGAGGATCACCTGTCCGCTCATGATTGGCAGTGGAGTTTTATGGTGTTGAGTTGCCAGCCCGGCGCCCAACCTTCCACAAAAGGCACACACACACACGCACGCACTCACACCTAGGGCCAATTTAGAGTGTCCAATCCACCTACAGCATGTCTTTGGGATGTGTAGAGGAAACCGGAGCACCCGGAGGAAATCCACACGACCACAGGGAGGACATGCAGACTCCGCACAGAATATATATATATACATATATATATATATATATATATATATATATATATATATATATATATATATATATATATATATATATATATATATATATACATATATATATATATATATATATATGGATTCACTTTATAACCTCAAAATGCTGAAATATTAAATTTCAGTATCTCGAGACTATAAAACCGAATCCACAAAAAACAGACAAACAAAAACCGAGAAACCACATAACCGAAAACACCGCACACACTACAATAAACATACAACACAACACCCACATCACAACATAAACAAAAAAAACCACACATACACAACTCACACACACATAAGCAGGGGCTGCACCCCACCCCCTACTTATATATACTAACTCCGAGATCGTACAAACACAACACAAAAGCTCACTCACACACGCACATTCTCCAGTCCCTCACACACACTCTAACTCCCACTCAAAACCCTTACAAAACACTCACTTACCTGACATAACACCTACATCCAAACACGGCACCGCGCACCAACAAAACACAAACCCTGACATTACATAGCGCAACTTCATAACTGCGAATTCAACATATTTTCAACATACGTCAAATTCGCGATTATGAACATTTGCTATTTTAAACATTCGACTTTATAGCTTTGAGATACTGAAATTCGACATTTCAGTATTTCGATTTTATAAAGTGAACCCACATATATATATATATATATATATATATATATATATATATATATATATATATATATGTATATACACAAAGATTTTGAATGAATGGCTAAATAAAGGTTTTATGTATAAAGAATTATGTAATGGAATACTTAAATTCCTATGGAAGAAGGAAGATAGAAGACAGTTAAAAAGTGGAGACTGATAGTTTTGAATAATAATGATTGTAAGATCTTTATAAAAATAATAGAAAAGAGATGTGAAACTAAAATGGAAAAATATTATGGAAGATAGTATATATATATATATATATATATATATATATATATATATACAGGGGAAGGATTGTCAAGAATTATTAATGATAGTTAGAGAAATTGTGTATGATATCATGAATAGAAAAGAAGAAGCAAAAATCATGATAAGAAACTTTAATAAGGCATTTGATACAATTGGACATGAACTCTTATGGAGAATAATGAAAGAATATAATATAAGTGAGAAAGTCAGGATATATGTTTGTCAGCATATAGCAATAATAATGTGAAAATACTTGTAAATGGCTGGTTAAGCCAAGAGGTGCATATGAAGAATGGTGTAAGACAGGGATGCCCAATGAGTTGTATACTCTTTCATTAGTTATGAATGTGATAGTATTTATAATAAATTGCAAAATGAAGGAGGTGGGATATATAACACCTGAAGAGTTAAGAATTCCAGCTCTGTTAACTTATGTAGATGACATTACAATAATTGCAAAAAACAAAATTTGGATAAAAAAATCAATAATTAGCACAAATTAGTGTCTAGTGGTGATAGGAATGGCTTTAAATAAAGAGAAAAGTAAAGGTTTAGGTGATATAGTAAAGATAGGGGTTATATATTTTACAGTGAATTAAATTTCTGTGTTAGGTATAACATTTGGGAATAAAGATGTAAGAAGAATTCAACTGGAAAAAACAACAGAAGAAATAAAACAAGCCAGTCTTTTCTTGAAATTATAATTCAGAAACAATTGTATTTGATAAATTCACTACGACAGGAAAAATAGCATTCTTATCAAGTGTATTAATTTTTCCAACTGTAGTTGAAAAGAAATTATTGGGTGGCCATGGTGGTGCAGCGGTTAGCATTGCTGCTTCACAGCAAGAGGTTCTCTGGTTTGATTCTCAGCTGGGGTGCCTTCTGTGTGGAGTCTGCATGTCCTCCCCGTGGTCACGTGGGTTTCCTCTGGGTGCTCGAGTTTCCTCCCACATCCCAAAGACATGCAGTAGGTGGATTGGACACTCTAAATTGGCCCTAGATGTGACTGTATGCATGTGTGTGCCTTCTGTGGAAGGTTGGGCACTGGGTTGGCAACTCAACACCATAAAACTCCACTGCCGATCATGAGTGGACAGATGATCCGTTGTGGTGACCCCTAACTGGGAAAAGCTGAAAGAAGAAGAAGTTGAAAATAAATTATTGCAAATATTTTTTCATTTATATGGGAATCTAGATTAAACACAGTAAAAAGAGAAGTTTTTGTATGCAAATAAGGAAGATGTATGTTGAGGATTAATTAACCCAGTGGTATATGCTGCTTCATTAAATTTGTACAAAGTTAAAGTTGATAAATGAAAAGGGTGAGAGGTTAGTAGTAAAACTGTATGATACATTTTGGGGTATGGTAAAAATAGTAAAAGAGAAAAAGACTGTATGAATGAAGAAATAAAATGTTAGCAAGAAAAATCATTTTTGTGGAAAATAAAAAATTGATGAGATAGAAAAAGAACGAAAAGTATGATAGAAGAATGTAATGATAAAACGCCACTATGTAAATACACAGAGAAATCTAATAGAGGAAAAAAAATAAAGCTATAAAAATAAGAAGCAAATTGTATAATCAGAAAGTAGACTGTCAAGATTTTTTTTGTGGAGACTGGTAATAGATAAATTACCAATAAAGGAAATGTGCCATATAAAAAGAAACAGAATATGTTTACATTGTCAAGAGGAGACTACTGAACATGTAGTTTTGAAATGTAAAAGAGTAAAAAAGTTATAGGGAAAACTATGTAAAGAACAATTATTCTAAAATATAAAAAAGTGGATAAAATAAACATGAATATGATTAAATATTATAAAAATATAAGTAAAATTATGTTAAAAGATTAGATAAAACATGTTATGTCATATGGGTTATATGGAATGAAAAAATAAATGAAATTATGTTTAATGGTAAATGGATTTTAGCAACAATATTAAGTAAAATCAGATGGTGGTTATGGAAAATGGAGTGAGGGTCTAATAAGGATGAAAATTTAGTATAATTGTAAGGAAAATTATGAATATATGTAACTATATTTGTATATCTTATAAGTATTTCTAAATGTATAAATACTGTATGTTGGAAATGAGTGCCTTTTTTGTATATAAATAAAGGACCTCTACTCATTTTGATAGGTATTATGGGACCTTTCACACCCAGCTGAGCTACCACCACAAGCAGATGGGGCTTTACAATACCAGCACTCCATCTACCAGATGTGGGAATAGAACCCACAGCTTTCAGAACAAAAGGTGAGTATGTCACCTGTAGCACCACTGACACTACAATTTCATTTTATGAGAATATTGCAGTCACCTTTCAACATAAGTATTTGAATAATTAGACAGTATTTGTTCTCATTGTCTTCCTCATTTTCATTGTCATTACAAACCCTCGAGCTAAGGATGATCACTCTCATGGGTCACAGACTGGCCCCTAAGGTGACTCAGCAATCCATTTCTACATGCACAGCATGTATTGTCCATAAAATATCTTCACATGTTTCTGTGTTTGAGAGCTGTTTGCTAGTTAAGGTTTCTTTCCTTCTCTTTTCAATACTCCCTCTTTCAGCTTCAAAGCTAAGGAATTGTTCTTCAAAGCAGGTCACTGCCTGAAGGATATTAAACAAAAACTGTGTGAGAGAGAGAACAGATATCATGTCCATACCTTTTTTACAGACATACATAATTAGTGAAAATCAGTGACAATTTGTTTGAGCACCAATGCATGCCTGTTAATAACTGCACCTGGAGCAGAGACTCTCTTAAGGGAGTCAAGAGTCAAATAAAAAGTGTTGTGTGATGATGAGAGGTATTGCCAGCTATGCCAGGAGATGTAGGGCAGTGGATGTGTAACATATGCCAGCATAGCTAGCTGGAGTTTTGTAAAGAATTATATGTCATTTGTATATCAAACTGATTTGTAAAGTTGCTTGTGTTAAAATATATACCAACAGTGGGTCCTGCTGGATAGAAGAAGAAATATACCTGTTTGTCAGACTGTATTGTAACTGCTGAAATTAATATTGTAACAGAGGACACTGGAAGTGAAAAGGTTAATCTCTTAGTCCAGCTAATTTTGAAAATAGGCTGAAATTAAATTACCTGGTTTAGACCATAAAGATTGTATCTTACAGTTCTGATTGCAGCCCGAGACAAAATGTCTGTGAAAACAAGGACCAGGAATTCTCCTGTGTTGCCCTTAGCAGCAAACGTATTGCTACTCTGGATGGGTGGAAGTGTTGATATAGTTTTATGGCTTCCAGATACTTTAACACATCTTAGCAAGTTTCTATCTGTTTGTATGGTAACACATATGTGCGAGATTCTGATTCAATTTCTAGTAAAGGGGGGTAATATGGGAACCAGAAATCAGATGACCAGATGTATGTGATGTCATTCTGTAATCCAACATAAAAAATGATGTTTTAATACTAGATGACACTGAAGTCTCAGAGCAGACTGCTTTTGTAATCTGACATAGAAGGATCACTCACTTACTTCATCTTGCCTTACTTTAGTAAGTAAACAGTGAATAGTAATTCTTTAGATCAGTCAGGAAAATATTGTGAGATTAGTTATGTACTGTTTTTCTGTATCTGTATGAATCTATTCATCTGCATCATTTTAATATTTTCTGTGACTAAATCTCTGGTGTTTATTGTAAATAGATATTTAATATCTGGTGTTTATTGTAAATAGATATTTAATATTTTCATCTTCTTTTATTATTTATTATTAAATATATTTAAGCTTTTCACTGTGGCTCATTCTTTAGAGAATATTTTAACCTTTGAGAGTACCTATATTTATTTGGTGACACTGTGGCCACTCCTGAAAGCCTTACTGCATTGGTTAAACACTACCATTTGTATTAGTATTAATTTCACTCAGTGTAATTGGGTACCCTTGTAAGAGCCCTAGAGTAGTTGGCTTTGGAGTGTCTGGTGGCAGTAACTACCTTATAGTCTGTACAGAGGGGCATAGTTAGCAAATCTGTGTCAGCCTTTCCCCGGTGTGTGTGTGTGTGCGTGTGCGTGTGCGTGTGTGTGTGTGTGTGTGTGTGTGTGTGTGTGTGTGTGTGTGTGTGTGTGTGTGTGTGTGTGTGTGTGTGTCTGTGTGTGTCTGTGTGTGTGTGTGTGTGTGTGTGTGTGTGTGTGTGTGTGTGTGTGTGTGTGTGTGTGAAAATCAAAGCCCTTGGACTGAGTGTGTTTCCTCTGTGCTCTTAAGGGAAATTGTTCTTGATGAACAGAACTGCATATGGAAATAATGTGTGTATCTATTTTTGTTCCAAGTGAACGTCCCTCACTGGTGTCGGTGATGAGGATTCAGGCTCCTTGATTACTGGCACAGTGGAGCGGTAGTCCCAGTTTCCATCAATCATGATGTTCTTTACAAAGAAATGATACATTTTGGATGTCATATCAAATGAATCAAAATCTTGTGGCTTTTAGATAAATCTGTTGCACATAAGGATAAAATCATATGTATAGCCCAGACCATCCTGGGTCATTTTATACCATAGATGCTGGAGGGTTTGGCAGTGGACAAAGTGGAATGGTGTAGCAGGCTTTGCTCATCTTTCTTCCAGGGGGCAGGGGTGAGAGGCACATTCCAGCTGTACAAACTATATCTTGAATTCCTGGTGGAGACCAGTGAACAATGCGTGAATTTGCCTTTAATGAGTGAAGGGCTAATTGAGATGGATATCATTTACAGAAGCAGGAGACTTGCAATATGAGCTTAGCTAAACTGATCTCACTGCTTACCTGCTCACCTCTACAGGAATGAATGGGACCTACAGCTTCAGGAGACAAGCTGATGTATCAGTCATACAAAAGGAAGGCTTTAAGATTAAGGAGATCATGGCCAAAAAACAAAAGCTCTTTTGTACTGACCAAATGACTGCCAGCATTGTTTACAAAAGTTTAAAGAGAGACTCATTTAGCAACCACCTTTGAGTTAAAGAAGGGTGTGCCAACACTGCAGCCCTGTTTTCATCTTTGTAACAGTCATAGAAAACCTTACCAAAGACCATTTTCTCATTGGGGATAACATAGAACAGAATTCATAAAACAGTAAAAATGTGTGAAAAATATAAACAAAACTTCATTTCAGTAAGAATTGCTTAAATGAAATTCACCTTGTAATATTTATTTATTTGCTTTATGTTTACTGGGAAAGTCCACTGGGCCTAGGCGAGCCCATTTTCAGTGGAAGCCCAGGAAGGAGAGCTCCATGGCAGTAACATTTACATTTAAAAATTTGCAGTTCAGTAATACAATAATCTAATTCGACTGAAGAAAAAAATTGACAGTAAAACTACAGAGATAAAATTCTACAGAAGAAAAATAAATGAACAAGAAATTAAAAGCATTTGCAAATGTAAGTGTGTATAGTTACAGATGTATACAGAGTTAAGCAAACATCACTGAATTTAAATGTTCACATGGGTAATATGAACTATCAGCTGTCTCTACAGAGTTACCATTTTACCAACAATAGAGATGACAAGAGAAATTGGGAGTTACACACTTTTCTAGGGGGGTTTGGTAGCATTACATAGCCAGCTAGAAGAGAGGTGTTTATGAAGGGAAGTCTTGAAATGAGTAAAATTTTGAGTAGTTGTGATGGGAGGAGGTAAAGCATTCCAGCTCTTGGCTACTGAGAATGAGTAGAGAAGTCAACCGGGCGGGAGGTTAGGTTTGTGAATTTGTAAGAGTTTCTGATTCCCTGATCTGAGTGGCCTTTTGGAAAGGTAGAAATTATAAGTAGAGCTCAGAGCAGGATAGTCTTGGGGTTTAAAGAGGATTTTGTGAACTGTCGTTAGTTGGTAAATAGGGATAAAAACCTCCAAGTAGAAAATACACGAGTCCTGGGCACTCCACAATGAACAGCCGAACTACATAAACACGTGTAGCGTAGAGTAAACGTTAAAAATAAAATTGTTTATTTTAAGTGTACAATTATAAAATCCACTTTTCGTCGAGAAACTATCTCAACTTCTTCAGAAAAGTTAAATGACAACCATTTACAATTACAGGTGTCTTAATTAAGTTTAACAGGTCACATGGGTATCCAATTTGACTGATCAGTACTTAAAGCAGTATGTGTGTAAATGCGCATTATATAGATTTTATAACATTTACACATGGAAAATCAAATATTAATATGCGCGTTCATCACTCAATGTTAACAATTGCAAGACATATTGTCTGACAAGTTTTATCCTTGGTGTTTAATACCCTTTAACCTACTGGACGTATTTAAACCTATTCTACTGTTATAACTTACTGAACTGCTACTTGAATAATACATAAATAAGTAGTCGGTAAGGACATAGATGGATCCTAAAAAAATACTAAATAATAAATAAATAATAAATAATACGTATGAACACTAATGAAAATAAAAATGAGAATAAAAATATAAAATGTATGTATATATAAATGTATGAACACTATGTACCTGTGCATAATGGACATGAACAACAATGAACCATAAAAGTGTATATATATGTATGAAAACAGTAATGACAACAATACTAAACCATATCATAGAGTGCTTACAGTCTTATCAACCTAGGTGTATTTGTCAACTATTAAATTGTATATTATAACATTTGTCAATTCCGAAAAATGACATATAAAGTCAGTTAAATCTTACAAAAGATTACGTGTAAAAACACTGCCACTCATTGATGCAACAAAGTAATGGACAATGTTTGATGAGTATAATAAATATACTATATCTGACCCAGCCCACGTATCTCCCTCTGTGGTGGACGCCTTAGTTTTCTTGTGGTTAGCTGTTCCTATCTGGTTAGATTTTTTAGACGCAAAATACACATTATAGAACTAATTTCGTTAATACCTGGATACTGACATGCATTAACTTTCAGTTGCCAAACGAGTTCACTTCTTTCTAATTTTAGTGACTCAGGTCCTCCTCTCCCATCACTTCTCAATTGATGGAGGACTCTAAATTTAAACTGGTGCCCCTTATGTTCACCCACATGTCTTGCTAGTGTGTTTTCTAATTTGTTCTTACTTATACAAAATATATATGTTCATATATTCTTTCACCCAGCTTTCTATCAGTTTTACTTATATAGGAAGCTGGGCATGCCATGCAGTTAGCTAGGTAAACGACCTGTTTACTTCCACAATTGTATCTACCGGTTGTGTTGTATTTTACATTACCTATTGTAAAGTTGGAACCCGTGTCTATATATTTACAAAGACGGCACATATTACATTTATACATGCCGTCTCTGTTATTGGGTAGTCTAATGTTAGTCTCTAATATTGACTTCAATTATTTCCCTGTTTATAAACTATTTTGGGTAATAGTGGAAAGAGTGATCTAAAATGGCCATCGCTCATAAGAATGTCCCAATTTTTCAAAATGATGTCTACTACCTCCCGAAAATCTAAATTAAAGGTACAGATGAAGCTATAAGGGCTAAATGGCTGTTTCTCTATTCTTACCCAAGATCTAACCTTAGGGCTATTGTTCAATATTGGAGTATATACACCAATCATCCTTTTGTGTTGAACTTCTTTTATAAGTTCATACAACAGGGTAGATGGATACCCCCTCTGTATAAAGAAGGATCTTAATAATTTACATTCATCCACAAAGTCAGTGTCTTTGGAAATCATCCTGGCAGCCCTAACCAGTTGTCCCTTCACTACAGATTTTTTCTGAAATGAAGGATGGCAACTGGTATAATGTAGAAACGTATTAGAGTAGGTATCTTTTCGATAAATCCTAGATACATACATCCTTTCCTGGTAGTCTTTACTAAGCTCCACGTCTAGGTACGCTATTTTGTCATTACTGTAATTGAGTGTAAATCTCAAAAAATTAGTGCTGGAGTTAAAACCTTCTAACATTTGTTGTACTTCATCTGGATTACCTTTAAATAGGATGAAAATATCATCCAGAAAATGAGTGTAAAACTGGATTTGATCTTTATATGTAGGATTTGTTAATACATATTCTCTTTCCCAGTGTGCCATCACTAGGTTTGCTATGCTTGCACCACAAGGAGAGCCCATTGCCACTCCAATTTTCTGATGGTATATTCCAGTGTTAAAAATCACAAAATTGTACAATAACACTGTGTCAATGAGCTCTTCTACTAGTTATATCTCACTTGTGGGGGCACCTAAGTGTTTTAGCATATGGGAAACCCACTCAATACCCTCACAGTGAGGGATAGATGAATATAAGTCTTTTACATCAATTGTGACTAGCAGGTGGTCTTCGCTAAACCTAAGCTTATTAATATTCTCTAAGAAGGACCGTGAGTCTTTAGAAATTTATGTTTCACGTACTACATATTTCTTTAAGATATTGTGACCACTTTTGCGCATGTATATGTGATACTATCCCTACCATCCACTAAAGGGCACATAGGTGGGCTGTCAACACATTTGTGTACTTTAGGGATTCCAAACAGAACCGGGATCCTAGGGGCTGGCTGGGTCAAATAATTATAAACAGTCTTATCGATCTTTGCTTCTATATAAAGTTCTTCAATTAAAGCCCTAACTTTTCTATATGCACCATTTAACTCATTTCTGGACACCTCTTCGTAAGTATGACTATTTAATATATCCAACATTCTTTTATTATAGTCATCGGTGTCCATAATAGCCAGGCCTCCTCCCTTATCAGGTTTCATAATACGTACTGGATCCTGGCCTAGGAATCTCAAAGTATCCCTATCTTCCCTACTGATGTTATGGTGTTGGGCTTTAGTATATCTTAAGTTATTTGGTTTGTTCTTAAGATTACGTAAATCCAACTCACTGATCTGTTCATAAAGTGCTATTAGTGGGTGCAAAGGTGGATTATAAACACTTGGTACATAGTAATCACTTCTTATGTTCATTTCTTCACCCATTAATGCTATTAAGTTTAATTTTCGGGTAAAAAGTTTAAGATCAATCAGTGTAGTTGCTATATCAAAATGTACTGTAGGTACAAAAGTGTACCCTTTTGCTAACAAATCAATCATGTCCAGTTTTATGACAATATCAGAATAATTAAAAAAATTTTAAAGTCCTTATTGGAATTAGACAAAATGTTACATTTGGGACAGTCCTGTGTGGTTAATCCAAGGTCCCCTTCTACTGCCATTTGGTCCTGTTTCTGTTCGTGTTCCTCATCACCCTCCCATTCGATGGTCCGGAATTCAAGGCATGATTCCAAAAATTTGTTTGATTCAAATTACTCATGGCATGACTTGGGTTATTTTTATTGTTATTGTTGGCTGCTATCCTTTCACTTCGACGGACAGTCCCGGTGTTCTTATTGTGCTGATTTACTTTTGCCTGGTTGTTACTACTGGAGGATGTAGAATGATGACTTTTATAGTTTTGAACATCCTCACTAGTGGTTGTAGAGCCATTGGTGTCAGGCAAAAAACTACCTTGAGACGTAGGTGGTTTGGGATAAGCCATACCTGCCTCATAGTCTCTCAGATCTCGTTTAATTTTCTTTATCTTAGTAGAATTGATTTTCGACAGGTACTGGTCTATGCTGTCAAATATACGGTCATAGTCATAACGATATCTGGAAAAGTCAATATCAGTTCTTATATCAGAGTCCAGGGCATTAGTCTCGAGTATTAACTTGTCTACTGTTTGTTGGTAGTGAGTACACAGCACTTGTAACAATTCCAGGCCATGTCTATCAAACATGTCAGTTAGAGCTGTATGGAAATCAGAGCCTCCAATAAGACCTGTCGAATACTGCCACAGTTTGAGCACTTTAGGTATAATTTTCAATCTAATACACTCACGAAAGTATGCTATTTCAAGCTGTACTTTTCTCAGTTTGCACAGTTTTTCATCAAATACATTTAATCTAGTAGAAATATCCATTCTTACCTCTCGGTTACTGTCCACAATGTTGTTTATAATAGGTCCAGTAAAAGAAAAAGATCTATTTAGCCATGAACTCAAGTTTTGAAAAGTGTGTGGTGTTTCATTGGTATTAGGTTGTTGGCTACTGTTAGTGTTCACTTCACCGGTTTCGTCAGCAGTAACACTTCTACGAGGTCCGGTACTAGGCATTGTCGTGGACTGATTTCCCAAGGGTAATAACCTGTTCTGGTTTGGTACATTCACTTTAGCTTATGCATTAATTGTAGACTGTTGTTGTGAACCATTATATAAATGGACGGTATTGTCCAGTCTTTTGGAAAGGTTGTCAACTTTTTGAGACAGTAATTCATTTAGTGCCATCAAGTTACCTTCCCCTTCACATTGGCTTGACGCAGGCGTTGAATAAAGTGGTGCCTCAGGGTTCATGCTCAACAGAAACAAAACCGAAGACAAACTGGTAAATAGGGATAAAAACCTCCAAGTAGAAAATACACGAGTCCTGGGCACTCCACAATGAACAGCCGAACTACATTAACACGCATAGCATATTGTAAACATTAAAAATAAAATTGTTTATTTTAAGTGTACAATTATAAAATCCACTTTTCGTCGAGAAACTAACTCAACTTCTTAAGAAAAAACTACATAAACACGCATAGCGTAGAGTAAACGTTAAAAATAAAATTGTTTATTTTAAGTGTACAATTATAAAATCCACTTTTCGTTGAGAAACTAACTCAACTTCTTAAGAAAAGTTAAATGACAAACATTTCCAATTACAGGTTTCTTAAATAAGTTTAACAGGTCACATGGGTATCCAATTTGACTGATCAATACTTAAAGCAGTATATGTGTAAACGCGCATCATATAGATTTTATAACATTGTTTACACATGGACAATCAAATATTAATATGCGCGTTCATCACTCAGTGTTAACAATTGCAAGACATATTGACAAGTTTTATGGTTATGAAGGGAAGTCTTGAAATGAGTAAAATTTTGAGTAGTTCTGATGGGGAGGAGGTAAAGCATTCCAGCTCTTGGCTACTGAGAATGAGTAGAGAAGTCGACTGGGTGGGAGGTTAGGTTTGTGAATTTGTAAGAGTTTCTAATCCCCTGATCTGAGTGGCCTTTTGGGAAGGTAGCAATTATAAGTAGAGCTCAGAGCAGGATAGTTTTGGGGTTTAAAGAGGATTTTGTGAACTGTCGTTAGTTGTAGATAGGAAAGGTAGTTAGGAGGCTCTAGCCATTTCAGAGATTTGAGGCAGTGCAGTGGTGAGTGGAGTATTTGGAAGTGGTTGCGAATTTGGCGATTATAATAATTTACTCTAATATTGATCTAATAATATAATAATAATAATAATAATATCAATAATAATAGTAATAATATGCTCTAATAATTTGTTAGAAAACAACTATGATATTTGATTCCAGTCAGAAAGTAAAACAAACCCATCTCTATCTATTCTTTCTTGACCCATACAGTACACCATTCTCAGCTTGAGCTAAACAAAGATACCTCGACATAACATTATATGTCAACCTAACTTTTCCCCACATGTGAAAAACATCACAACATAATCCTGTATTACATAAGACTGGCTTACAAATACTGAAACTTAATTTCTATGCAGTCAAGGAAAGTACTAGTGTTGCAAATGATAATTCTCAGAATTGCCTATGATTATCAGTAAAGTCAGCCCAAAACACTCATACTCTTTGAAGAACTGTAAACAGGATATGGAGATTCATATTCCTCAATGGTTCTCAGGAATGAGGATAATACACTTGCTAGTGAAATTTTTCGGAAATGCCCATACCATAATTCCCTACTTCACCAGCTTTCATCCACAACATGTCATCAGGAATATCCCCAAATCGCAGTTCCTTCTGTTCAAACAGGTTTGCTCCAGTCTGGAGAAATATGAACAATACAGGGATGATATGATACACAGATTTCAAAATCAAGGTTACAAATATGGTAGCATTATTACTGCCAGCAACTGGGCCTCTAGCCAGGATAGGAAGGACATATTGACATATAAGGAGCAGTCAATGGACAAACATTGGATTTGAGGTTAATTACTACATATGGACGGAATACAGGGACCTTTTTGGATATTATTAATAGGCATTGGAACATATCAGATCATAGATTATCTGAGATCTTAAGTAACAGATGCCTGTTTTCATTTCGGAGAGGGAGAACACTCGGGTCCTATTTTAGTCATTATAAGCATCATCAGGGGGATTCCATGATGTGACAGCAACATACAATTACAGATGAGATATTATATGGCTGCATACCTTGAATGCATTGCACACACTGTATTAGAGTGAACAAAACCAAACAGTTCAGCAGTAAAACCACTGCTTTGGTCTGCGACAATATGTTTTTGGCCAATTGTGGGTCGGAATGGGTTATATATTTGGCAATGTGTAGATGCTCTCCTTTTTATATTGTTAAACCATCCAGACCCCTACATTTATGGATTGGGGAACATCTGAGTGATATTAGGAATAAGAGGCAATCAAATGCACTATTCAGACGTTCACTTAAACATGGAATTGCTTCTTACAGATTTACTGTCATTAACAAAATATTTGGTGACATGATGAATAAATCTGGGTGGCATACTATCCTTAATGCTTAGGAAAGAAAGTGGATTATTAAATTAGCTGGGCTCTTTCAGCCTGGATTAAATGACCATTTATAATTAGCCAATAACCAACTTTATTTAATTAACTGATTTCTAAAATTATGTGGATGTGACAAGTTTATGTTTAACACAGAGGAACACTATTTCAGCCGAAACCAGTCTTGTTAAATATTAGTGAGGGTTACAAGGTTTTTTTCCCTACCCTTTTTGTCATTTATGCTTATTTAAAAGAAGTTATATTAAACACATTTAGTGCTGGCCTTGATGTTTGACTTTGCCAAGTGTTTACTTACTCTGGTAAAACTTCCATGTTCGGGAAATCAGGGTTTTGATGTTATCTCATGAAAATCATGTTTGGTAATCTGGCCTTTTGAACTTCCAAAGTACATCCATATATATATATATATATATATATATATATATATATATAGTTCCACTTTGAACCATTGAATGTTCAGAACATGGACGTTCTAATCATCAAGACCAGAACATCGATGTTCAGAACATCGAAGGTTCAAAGTAGAAGTGCCAGATGAGTAAAATTGTAAAATTTTGGATGTGTATGCAGGGCAGCAAGGTGCCCTGCATGTTGTGTGTGTGTGTGTGTGTGTGTGTGTGTGTGTGTGTCTGTGTGTGTGTGTTTGAACGCCATCTGAATGTTGGCATTGCAGGTAGGGTTGGTACAGGAAATCTCCTGTTTAGCGCTACCACATATAGCGCTAAATGGGAGATATCCCTTACCCCACTGTAGTGCGATGTTGGAGTTGGAATATTAAAGTAGGGGGGGTTGGGGGCCTGGCCCCCACATGGGGGGTGCAAGGGGGCAAAGACCCCCCCTGCATAAGATAGTTTTTGTAAGTTCTTTTTGTTTTTGTGTGGTTCATTTTGAACCTTCGATGTTCTGAACATCGATGTTCTGGTCTCGATGATCAGAATTTCGATATTCTGAACATTCAATGGTTCAAAGTGGAACCATATATATATATATATATATATATATATATATATATATATATATATATATATATTCTTAATGTATTTATGTTTAATGTTTAACATGTTATTACTGTTTATGCATCCTGCTCCACGGCTGAAAAAGGTAATTTTGCCACCTGTATACACTGCACTGTATCTACGCATGTCTATCTGTGTTTATATTTCTGTATCTGTATAAAACTTTCTTGTCATATATGTTGGAGCTTTTCTACCCAGTCCTCCACTATGAAAGGACATCTGTCCAGTTGGACTTTCCTGGTAAACAAATGTCAAAAATAAAAAATAAATAAAATAAGAGGTAAAACCTAAGTACATGCAAGGCATACTCAGTGGCATTATAATTACTGACCGTATGAACATGCCATCACCATTCAGAAAAGGAATGTGAACAGTGCAGATACTGATGCCAAATGAAAGAGCCCATAAGAAGTCTTAGAGCACCAAAAATACAGAATGTAAAATTAACTTGATTACTATGTCACTTCTTAGGAAGTCATAGCAAAAAGCAACTGTATATTACATTCTCATTCAACGATACAGGGGGTTGAATACAGCATTTGTTATGGTGTGTTAGGTCAAAGAAGTCCCATTAGGCTATATCTGGATCTGACTACATAACCCCCTGGTGTATATATCACTACAGATAGCATCAATGTCCTCCGCTCACCAACATATATAATGTTTGTCTCACAAAACATCATGCCTTACATTTGGAAAACTGTTCTAATTAAATGAATTCCAAAGCAAATCAACTGAAAATATACTTCTTACTTCTGTGCACTATCAATGCTCCCAGTTTTGGGCAAACTTCTAGAAAAGATGTTTACACCCAACTCTCTCTCTATACCCAGCAGTACCACCTGCTCTCTTCCAAACAGAAGAATGAAGGACTATGACAGCACTTTCTGTCCCTACCTGACGGCATCCTGTAACACTCTAATAGTAGCTTCCTTACAGATGTCCTATTTATAGAGTAGACAAAAGCATTTGACCTCATTGACCACTATATTCTCCAAAACAAACTAACTGAAGTTGGTATCAGTCCTGATGCTGCTTCCTGGTTTAAAAGCTTCCTTACTGCCAGACACTTCAGAGCTAAAACAGGATCTTTTCAATCGGAGTTTGCATCTATTACCAAAGGTGGACCAGAAGGATGGACTCTTGCTCCATCTTCTTCTCTATATTCATTAACAAACTTACTTGTGACCTTCCCCATCTCCTGCTTATCCTATATTTTGATGACATGGTCATTTTCCAGTCAGGTCACTCTCATACCAATATTCAATGCCAACTGCAGTCAGATTTACATGAGCTCTGCCACTGGTTCATAAACCATACATTATGCTTTCTGGAACTCCACAGAAAATTCACCTTGATTCTTAGTTGACTTACCCAACCATTCCATACAGACCACCTCCATCTTTTAATACCTAATAATATGGCTTGATCAGTCAGTAAACTTCAATTTCTGCATAGACAAAGTAAGAGTCAAAATAAACTCCCTCCTCTTCCAGGCCAAAAAAATCTCTTGTTTTCTATCCCAACAAGCCAGAGCAGCCACTGGCAAAGGAATTAACTTGAATATATTCTTCCAGTCTTTGCTTCTGCTCAAAGTAAAAGATTGCTACACTCCAAACTACTTATAAACTTGCTTCTCTGTGACCCTTACTGTATCATTCTGTAAAATGCCAAATGGTTACCCATAAAACAAAAATCTAACTGACTGTCAGGATCCCAACCCTACAAAGTAATTTAACTCCACACATTTACTTCCCTTGCACCAAAAGTCATGAAAAAAACTCCTCATACAACCTCAGACACTACTCACAAGCCACCCTACTCTCATTATCCCTAGAACCAACCTTCACATCACAGGCACATGCTTTCTCTTCTCAACCACCTATTCTTTGTCCAGCTCTTCAAATTGACCTAAACAAAATCAACATTTATTCCAAATTCAGACTGCAATTCAAAAAGCACTTCTTTATCTAAGCAAATGCTCCAGTTTCGACACAGTACATCACCTAACACACTATCCCTATCTCCTTTACATATCTGTTTTCCTTTCTCAAGATTTACTGGAGATTGACCATTTTAGAAATGTATATATATATATATATCCATCCAGTTATGAAACATGTCTTTCTGAAGAAGTCTTGATAATAAATAAGACGAAAGCGCTAAAGTACTACAAGAGTTGTTGGTGTGATTTACTGTTTTTGAATGCTGTTATTGTCACGAAGTTCATTTCTTAGTTAAAATTTCTTCTCTTCGTTCATTATTTTTTTGAGTGCGATTAATTTTAGTATATATATATATATATATATATATATATATATATATATATATATATATATATTATGCATTGCAATTTGCTTGACTGTACATTGCACTATTGCTCATTCACTAGAATGTATATATACAGTTTTTTGTATGTAACTAGTCTGAGCTTACTCTTATTGCTTGCATTTCTATATTTTTTTGTTTGTGAAATGTTTTGTATTTCATCCGTGCTGAGCCTGAAATTGGTCATTATTGATCTGATCACATCCCCAGTAAATAAATAAATAAATAAATACAGCTGACCAGAAATTACTATCTTAATTTAGAAATGACTTGGCAAATATTTGTGAGATTTATCAAGGTAGGGCTATGCAGATGACTGATATAAGATGATTAAAGCTATTTATGTAATACCAGCATATTCATTACAGAGGCTCACAAGGGACATACTTGGTACTTTGTAGGAACTGTCATCCGTGATACAGACCATGTTTCCAGATACCATGCTACAGTACCTTAAAAAGTACATCATGTTCCCCAAACACAGTCCTGAAAAGTCAGAAAGCAATGCAAACTCTCCATCTCTCCAGTTGGCACCCATAAATTTATGATAGTAGCTAATACACCCGAGGATGGATGATATATCATCTACAAAGTGTTCCACTATAGGTCATGTGCACTACATCGCTAGGGCCTGTGCCTGATATTCATGAAGTTTATGTGATACCCACATGTAGTGTAGCAGCAGCAAACTCTGCCATAGATTCATACTACATAACCTTGCACAATGGCAGGTGTCATATGGTTCCTGATGCCTTATTCACCTAAGCCTTTTCATTTGAGCTTGAAAGGTTGAACAGATAACTCAAAAATGTTATGTCTTCCCTGAGATTTGACAAAACTGGAGATCATTATATTATGAGTTGCAAGGAATAATGTACCATGCTGTGGAATATGAGAGGCATGGCCTGTGTGTAAAGTATCTGTGGTAAGCTGTGTTTATGGTCCTTCAAGCTGAATCAAATTAGCTTAGTCAGTACAGGTGCCACTGAACTATCCTTTATAACAAAACGACACCTATCATATAGGTTTAAGTAAACTGAAGATACATAACCACAGAAGTAAAAATGAATGCATAATTATTAGAAACTGAAGACTATGATGCTGTCACTCTATATAACTGTTACCTCTCTTTCTGTTTTCAGCACAACTGATGCTAGCTATTTTGTGTAGCAAAGGTTGATGATAAATGAGCCATCTATGAACAGTACATGATGGGAGATATAAACAGGCTCATTCTTTCCAATGGAAAATATTTCAGATGTCTGAATACTCACCTGTCATACAGGATTGTGCATGAAACACATCTACTTCACAGTTCAGTACTAGGCTGCCCTTGAGGTCATTTTGAGCCTAGTCTATGGACCTTCCAAAGGTGAGAATCAAACCCTATACCCTGTGTCTGTGAGGTTAACATCTAAACCATTATACCAACCCCTAATCAAAAAATGTACTGAAGCTTCCCTGACTGGGAAATGAACTCAGGCTTTGAAAGTGAAAGGAGTGAATTCTAACCACTAGACCACTGGGGATTCCCCTTACAACTTACAGATGTATAACATATTGCATACCATGTTCGTTTAAAGTCAATCACTGCAACAGCAGTCTTCTCCATGCCGGCAAGGAGCAGCAGCAATACCATTTGGAGTAGCCATTGACCATAGCAAAGGTAGCAGGGTACAGTAAAGATGTTTTTAGGTCATATTTATGGCTAATATAGGTGTATGTACCACAACCACCATACTCCTGCTGAACTGCAAACAGTGAACATTTACATAGTAGTGTGGATATCACAGCTATGGTGCCACATAAGTAGGATATTTGTGTGTCATACATTGCATGCGTACACAGAAGTTCTTATATAAGGCATGGTATAATGAGATCACCACTAACAGAACACACAGCTGACAAATGGAAGCAACATCAGACAAGACTGTGTAGAACAGAAACAGAAAAGTAAGCAAGAATCTGTTTGAATATCTCTGCCATGCATGAGCAAGCATCACACCATGATTGTAACACAGTCCTGCCTAAAATGAAACAATGATGAATTTTCAGTGGCTTCATCCAGAGGCAAAGTGCTATTGGAAGAAGTATGTTGTGGAAAACATTCAGAGGACAGTGATGTCACATGTGATACCAGCTATGATGCTATACTGAGGGATGGCCATGGTGAGGAGCAGCTATTGCACCTTCCCATGTACTTAAGTGTGAAAAAAAGATGGCTACCATGCCTGTACTTTGCTAAGATCTGCACAGATGGCCTCTGTCCAATCCTATGAAAATCATGGTATGCCCCAATAATTGTCTCATCATGGTATATCAAAGTGGCATGCCAAAGTCATATAATGAAAAGACCGTATCTTGGCAATAAAATATAAAATATATTTTATGACATAAAATGGAAGCAATAGGCTAGAAAGATTTTGCAGACTGCAGTCTCTTCTGGTGATGCCTTTCCCTACACTCATGTGCCATGGTGAGGAATCCTCAATATGTTGTAGGATGTGGTTTGTGACATGGCCCATTTGCATCTTAATAGTGTCAAGTAACTCAATAATTGAATCCACTTGAACAGCAGGTGTGTACTAATCACCATAGATACTATGGTCATATGCGACCACATCACTACATGTGCACATGTAAGACAGGTACTTCCTCAATGATGATCTCATGCCAATACTGGGGCACTGTCTACGGACATGCAGCTGTCACTGTCACTGTGCTTTGCATAAATCTTCACATCACTACGTTGTAGCTATTACAAACCACATGTGGAACAATTCAGCCTCCACTGAAAATGGCCACTATTTGGTCTGGTTCGACTTTCCCATTAAACAAATGTCAAAATAAAAATGTATCATGAGTAGCATACACCAGATCTTCACAATGGAGACTTGTCACCTAAATAAAGCCTGCAGTTTTGACAATATTGAAATTCAATCTATAGAAAAAAAATCAAAATGAAAGCCATTCTTAACAACATTCCCAGTCTATGAAGAAGCACTTGCACTGAAACTCTGAAGCACATTTAAAATAGTGTATCATTGCTGGTCATCTTACAGAAACACTACCTGTTCTACCTCTTGCTTACAGCAGTACACCTTCACTGCACTGAACACTTAAACATATTACCTAACCTTAAGGCTTTTACGAATTAATTGTACATACGATTTGTAATATTCTGTTATGAATGCTGTCCACTTCAGGTCAACAGCTCGCAGCTATGTTCTTATTATATGTCTTGATTTTCTAATGCTATGTGTGTGTTTGTTTATGTAAGCTTTTTTGCATTTCATTTGGATTTGCCTATAACCGGACTGTGGCTGAAAGAGGTGCTGCACCAGCCTACCCAACAGGTTTTGAATGCATGAATAAGTAAATAAATCAATAAATCAGTCATGCAATTACTATTAAAAGAAAGTTATAAAACAGCATAACTATGACTTCTTGCATCCCATATCCTCTTAATGAGCTGCTTTATGAGACAACGGTAAAAGCTTTAATCTTTTCACCTTCATTTGTCTATTCTGTGCCTTGAGCAATTCACATAACCAGAGTGCTTTGGTGCAGATAGGAAATTTGGAATAGTCTCTTTAATCTTCTACTGGACTGCATGTCTAGGTTACTACTTATGAACTTATGATTATAAAACAAAAAGAACGAAGACTGAAAAGCTGAACGCTCTCTTTATCATTAAGTTTAGCGCTTTCGTCCAGGTACTAAAGACTTCTTCAGAATACATCACAATAAAACCTTTCAACATATATAGTACTCCCTAACCACATGACTAGTTAATTACTTAGTTGCAACCAATAAAACTCTCTGTAAACTATACATTGAAGTATGACAGTACATCCTACAAAAAAATTTTTGTTACAATCTCACATAAATTTATCATACACTCCAAGTAAAATAAAAAATAAAAATAGCAAAAAATAAATAATACATACCTAAACAAACAACCTAATCAGGCAAGACAATCATCTATTATTATAGAGCAAACATAACCTTAAGTTTCAAAACACTACTAATGGACTAATAATTATTTAATCCAGGGAATATAGTGGCTTGACATTTGAGCTGCCACTTCAACTCTTTGAGTTCTAACAAATTCATCTGAAGGTCCTCCTCTAGGTCCCATAGCAACATGGCCAGTAACCATAAACTTAAAATAATGAGTGGGATTACTATTAATATGTTTAAATATAACATTTTTCTCATCCTTTTTATTAATATTGTATTGATGTTGATATATACTATACCTAAAAGCTCTTTTTGTCTTGCCAATATAAAATCTTTCACATTTCTGACACTTCCCCACATTAATAATACCTTCGCTATCACAATAGTATCTACAGGAAAGTTCAATAGTCCCATACCAGGGGGAGCCATGTCCCTTCTAGCACATGCTTACACTGACTACAGTGACCACATCTGACCATCTCCCCGTTAGCTACATATAAAAAATGCTCCATGAGTTGCCTGCTTAGTTTTCCAGGAACAACCAAATGGCCTCAATCAATTCAGGTGTCATTGATCTGACCTGTATGACAAAAGGCACCACATGGGTCAGTATATCAAAGATTCATAACCAGAGAAGTGTCTTCCAAAGCACAGTCTTCAGAGAGTGAAGCACATAATGCTGTCACAGTGCACAAATACAATACCTGTAGTGTGCTGATTATGCACTGAAATCACAAGGCAAAAACATATATGATGGTTTATACCTAAAAAGATAGATATAACTATCTTTTTTGCAATGAAAGTATCAGTGAACCTTTCACTGTCACACAAACTGCAGTCACCAGATAATCACAGGAAAACCTTCAAAAATACACCTCATATTGCCACACCGATGGCAGCTAGAAGTGAAGTGCACACTCAGGCAATAGCTGTAAAAAGTGAGACATTTTGTGGAGTTTGTGTTGGCATACTTTTTAACTGGTAGTTTATCAAGGCTTCACAAAAGATTATAGATGGGTTTCTAATCAGAAGATTTGCTATGTGTTTGTAACATGGATTCAATTAATTTACATCTTGAGTTTCTTTCCTGAGGTGAATTTCTTAAATTCATTTCTCTGACACATAACAGCTTGGCTATGACCAGCGACCCAAACCCAAATCTATGTCAGCTCCCATAGCTATTATTTTACTTAAAGGAAGCAGAATGTCATATATGAGATTATTAAAGATGGCAACTTATGTGTGGGGAGAAGCCCACAGTACAGGGCCTACTATAAATCTACTATGAAAGGCACACATTAGTAGCAGAGAATGTGAGAGAGGTACTGTTTGAAGCCCACCTGGCTGCAAATCAACAGATAAGTGACTAGAATATGTATATATTTTGTTATGAATGCCTTCATTAGTGGCCAGGCTTACTAGAACAAATGTGCATGTGATATCAGACACAATAGATAAATACAAGATGGACAAACTGTAAATAACACCAAGTACCACTTATCGGGAGTGTGAGGATGGGAGTCTGTGGACAAGAGTGTGTGGCTGGAAGTCTGTGAACAAGAGTGTGTGGATGGGAGTCTGTGGACAAGAGTGTGTGGATGAGAATCTGTGGACAAGAGTGTGTGGATGGGAGTCTGTGGACAAGTGTGTGAGGATGGAAGTCTGTGGACAAGAGTGTGTGGTTGGAAGTCTGTGAACAACAGTGTGTGGATGGATGTCTGTGGACAAGAGTGTGTGGATGAGAATTTCTGGACAAAAGCGTGTGAATGTGAATCTGTAGACAAGAGTGTGTGGATGGGAGTCTGTGGACAAAAGTATGAGGATGGAAGTCTGTGGACAACAGTGCGTGGTTGAGAGTCTGTGGACAAGAGTGTGAGGATGGATGTCTGTGGAATACTAACAAGCAGACCTCCCTACAGATTCTATAGTTCATAACCATCCAATTCAGTGAAACTGTGATCCCCACCAACAACTGTAGCAGTCAGGAATGCATCTTCTGTTGAAAATATATTGTTTCACTCTTAACCAGTTTGTGTTTTAGTGTATGACTCAGATCCTATATGTGCACAGTTGTATGTTTTTCAGTTTGTTTGCCTGCATGATCTTATAAACTACTTCAAGAGCCTTCTGCTGTGTGGAAATCATTGTTCCATAAGTGATCCCGTATAGATTTTCAATCTGAATTCTAATAGGTATCATGTCATTTTGAACACCATCTTTCCTTTTCCTGAAGCTATCTTATCACCCATGTCACATCCAGTAAGACATAACAAAATGTTAGTGTAACTAGGCTGCAAACAGCCCAGAAAAAAGATCTATGAGATATTGTCTCTCCCATAGTGAAGATGCAAAACATACCTGAAAGACCTAAGACACAACTGCTGTTAAAATATTGCACAACAGAAATGGACTCCTTGTACTTCCAATATCGGGGCTCACCTCATACCCTGATCTCTAGATTTATCAACCTCAAAGTTATATAACCTCAGAAAAAAGGAACAGAACTTAAGAAAACAAACTCACATTTTTCTTCGTCTGTGATTCTCATAGCTTCAGACATTGCCGTATGTTGTGAAGATGATACCAGAGCATCATACAGTCTGACAAATAAATAGAAGATAAACAGTAGTGTTTCACAGACTGTGGAAGTGGTACAGCCACATAATGGACTGTTGTTCAGGGTAAAAGATGGTACAAATTCAAAGCATATGTCACAAAGTAAATATGGCCTGAAACAGACTGCTAGACGAGTACTAGAACAGGGTCCTTTGTGATATTAATGAGAGAGAAAGAATAGCACTCCAAAATCTAGCAGTATTTCAAATTGTGTGTATTTATATAGTAATATAGGATTCATAATGATTTATTGAAGGAAAATATCTCACACCCAAAGATACAAAATGGTTTCACTTAATACAACATTCAGCAAACTCAAAAGAAAGGGTGCATGCCTCCCTGTACCTCCTGATGGGGGAATTACCTATTCCACTGGACTTATATATTCTAACTCCACGGTTGAACCACAGTGGGGAAAGGGCAAAGTTAGTTTTCCTGAATGTAGGTATTCAGAGAAACTGTTTCTTAGCGATGGGATCCATAAAGTGACATTCATAAAATTGATACATTCTTGTAGTAAACTGTGTAAAACAGACTCATACAAATGGCTATATAGACAAGCAAGTGTGTGTGTGTGTGCGCGTGTGTGTGTGTGTGTGTGTGTGTGTGTGTGTGTGTATGAATGTGTATCATACCATCACCAACAGATGACAGGAGTAAAAAGTGGAACTAGAAGTGGGTAAGCAACATGTCATATAAAAGTGAGATGCACTAGAAAGCTCTGATGCCAGACAGTTATAAAGTCTTGACTGTGACCCAGGTTACCCGAGTTTGATTAGAATCTTGGATGTTTGATGGAGCTGGCAAGCAGTATGGGTGAGCTCATCCTAGGTGGTGCCAATCATGGATTGTAGCAGTTCAGAAGAAGGAAGTGGGCTCTGACCTGGGTACATTTCTAGGGCACACCAAGCTACTGACTGGTGGCAACTTTCATCAAGTAATTGTGTGGGAGCTTCCACCCATGTAGGAGAAGGCCATGTGGCTCCTACAATGATACAGGTCATGTATTCCCCTGCTCATGTTGGAGAAATATTAGGCCAAAAATAAAATAACCTCATTACCAGGATGTGAGCAAGGACACAAACATCTCTCAAGGGTGTTTAAATGATTTACTACAAGATCTTGAGTGCTATATGCTTATGATAAACTTGCTTGCGGCAATTTTCCAGAATAGGCAAGTATTTGATCTCTCACTAACTCAATCTCCTGTAACTATTTAGCTCCTATAGCCCTACCAGAACCATATCTCTAACTTAAAACCCCATTCCTGCTTCCTAAACCTAAAACTCACTTCCCACTCTTTAACCCTAAAACATCCTTCCTACTTTGCAAACATAAAATTTAACACCCTGCATTAAACCTAAAACTCCTTTCTCGCTCTCTAATCCTAACCCCTGCTGTCCCACCCCAAAGCTGCTTGACTGAACTCCTATTTGAGTTTGGATACACCTATGTAAGCTACAAGGCACTTGAGTCCTTGACTTCAAGACTAAATGAGTGTTATTTATTTTTGATTTGATTTATTGTTGTTGTATTTTTTTATTAATCAGGTAGCTAGACTGGTCTGAAGACCTTTCACAGACTCAGCCCAGGCCATACCTCTTAACTGTCCAGATTTTCACAAAATGTCCAGATCTTTGCCTCCTATTTTTGGTCTGGTCCTCATAAAATGTGTGGTTTTCTGGATTTTTGTGACAAATCAGCAAGGACTGAATTCACTAAATAATGACAGGCGTTTGAGTTTCAGACTTCATATCCTTCAGAAAAATTCATGGTAACACAAAAACTTTTATTTTAGCAATTTTCTAAGTTTATAAGAGCAATATTTAAAAGTTGACCCTATACTGGGGGCTTTTTCCCCCATTATTTTTGTCTTTGTCCAGATTTTTTGTGTTAAGAGGTTGAGAGGTATGGCCCAGGCCACAGGGACAAGTAACAGAAATTGTAGCTGAATGGCTGAAAAAAGTACCTTAATGTGTTTGTTCAGATTAGTTCAGAGACACCATATATTCTAGAAGAAGTGTGAATCAGTAAGGAATAGCACACATGTAAAAAGATTGCCAAAAGTTGTATCTAAGTTTAAAACATTTAATTGACTGTGTAGCTAGAATCAGTGATCTGCCAAAAGGCTTTAAAAGTCAAAGATGTTTTTACTTCTTCTGTCTAAGTGAGGCAATAGACATGACAGATATCCGAAAGGAATAAGGCGAGCATTCCAAAAAAGACAAATGGTATGCAAAAAAAAAAAAAAAAACCCGCAGAAGCATCTCCATGCAAAAAGAAATTCTTAGATCATCTTTTCTTTGACAGTGACTTTAATGTGGTTACAGTAAAGGTTGTTGTTCTTTCGGCTTTTCCTGGTTAGGGGTCACCACAGCGGAAGGGCATGAGTTGGCATAATGGTTAAGTTGTTTACCTTAAAGACACAAGGTACAGGGATTGATTCTCACGTGGGGTAATTGGCTAGGTTTAAAATGGCCCACAAGGGCAGTTAGCCTAGTAGTAACCTATGACCTATGAACTCCAGTCCGCTAGTGATTGGCAGTACATTTTCACGAACGCTGAGGTGCCAGCTCGATGTTCAACCTTCAACAATGGCACGCCCATTTACACATGTCTTTTGAATGCCCACCCAACCGAGGGGAGGACATGCAGACTCCACACAGAAGGCACTCCCCACACTCCAGCCGAGAATCGAACGGGAGAACCTCTTGATGTGAGGCAACAACACTACCACTGCACCACCGCAGATCTTTGGTTACAGTAAAGGTAAAGGCAAAGAAAAGTACTTTGTGATGAGAAAAAGTAATGACATTTGACTGGAACTTTTCTTTACAGCACAACATTTTTAAAAAGGATAAACAGTCCATAGCACTGCATAAAGAGTAAATCAGTAGTGGGAATCCATCCAGAATCATGACTATTCTGTAATTATTGCACAAAGTTTTGATTAGATCTCTGACTATGCTCCCAAACTAGTGTTTTATGTGGCTAAGATGAGGTGTTGGGGTAGTAGCCCATATGCGAGTCTATGCCTCCACACCTATTGCTACTAATACTTGTCACCTGCAACATTGCTGTTATTTGGACAAAGGGCAAAGACTGTTGTTTTTATTTGACAAAAGAAAAATATGTATTTTTTTTTTTTTTGCTCAGAAAATCTTTTGCCTTTCTCCTTTCTTTAACATATTCAGAGAACACTACCATTATCAAAATAGTGCTTTTGATTTGAACACTTTTGTTTTGCAAGAAGAAATGACTCTCTTCAGCAGTATATCAAACAGCTCTTTGAATTGAAAGCCTTTAATAAAAATGTGATTAGATAATACGCATTTCTCTGTAATATATGCAATTGCCAGGTAATAGTTCTGTACCTTACATAAATGTGTAGCAATAAGCACTGCTTTTACTGTGACTCATGTTGAGGTTTCATTCAAAACACTATTATCTTTATTATTGTTAACTTGCATTTCAAAACAGTATAATAATCATTTCTTAATGGAAGCTCATTTAAACAGCCTAAGCAGCCTTTTGTTATTGATGATTGACTTCGGCTCACAGCACTCACATAGTGCTAAGTTTATAAATGTTTAAAGCTTTGGCCGAAAGCTAACAATGTTGATATGTCTCTGCAGAAGTAAATATGTATTTGCACTTCCTTCTTATTATAAAAACATTTTTGCATAGATTATATAAAAGCAGTTTGCAGTAGATCTGGTTTTCCTCACTGTGAAGGTCTGCACTACAGACAGCATATTTGCATGCAGATAGAATGTTTATTAATGAGAAAGAAAAACTGAAGGCATTACTTTCTAGTTCCACTGAACAAAAACTAATTATTAGAAATGTGAACAATGTCTTAAATCTTCAGAAAACTTCTGCAATGTTATCTAGTAATGTCAATTACTGGTAGGCACAAGAAAGGTGTAGTCAGATTGCTGGAAGTCAATGGCAGATGTTTTGACAACTTTGAAAACAGACATCCAAGAATAAAAAAACACTTCTTTCATCCTGTATCGCATGGGTGGCATCCATAAAAGTTGTGTGAAGCTGTAGCCTCAAAAGCTAACTCTGAGTGGTGCATTTTACTGAAGATAAAGAAACAACATAAAAATGTCAGGACGTAGCAGGAAGGGCACACATACAATACCCCTAAGAGTGACACACTAAATCAACCAGATAAGAAAGAAAAGTTATATCAGAATGTATGTGAAATAAAAAAAATAATATTCATATAGATGTATCACAGCAAGATGCTGCAATGGAAAACATGACAATGCAAAGGAAGAAAAATGTTGTGCTGTCGTAGAAAAGATTGTGGAGCAGACACCAACTGCTATGGGAATCAGAAATATAATTAGGATGACAAATGAGTGTGCAACGGGGAACATGCAAAGAAAGACTTATGCAATTGATGCACAGGATAAGGTATGTGTTTATTATTTTTTCATCAGGTATCTGTATATGTCTACTCTCCAACGTGAATTAATGAAATGTTTTAAAAAAATAAAAAGTAGCAGACAGAAAGCTATGGCAGGACACCAAAAAGCCTATATCCTATAAAAGTATAAATGCAATTTGATGAAGCATGCAGTTGTAAAAGCAGCACATCAAACCTCAGGCAGGTGTGTGATATATTAACTAGTATAGATGTGGGCTGCATTGTGTGGACCATGTCAACAACTACAACAGCACTAGAAACATGTAAACACACAGAAACATCTTACATGCTCAGTCAAGTGGCCATAGTGTGCACAGCTACCACTGCAAATAACCCCCATCCCCCAAATGCAAGGTGGGGTTAAACAGTGCAAACTAACAGGATGAAAATATATGGAACTATACACAGTAGGTAAAAACATGGTACACGTTTGTTACTGTCTGCTAGTACAACAGAGTACACAAGTGTCATGAGAGGCATGACAGTATTATGTAGCATGGAAGAATGCCTTTATAAAATACAGTATGAATCATCACATATGTATGTGCAAATATATTCACACAGTCTATCAACAGCCTGTATGGAGAATGCATTTTTATTTGTACTGGTCCCCACATGGGCCATCAAGCCCAGCCATCCACAATGTTTCATAGGTCTATTCTTTCTTGTGAGCAAAAACAATCTGATCCATTGGGGATAATAGTCAAGTGAGCCAGGAGTGGGAATAAACAGGTTCATGGAGCACAAAGGGTTTGGCATGAAAAGGACCTTTACAATATATTCCATTTCCTCCATGTATAATGTAGTCATTTGGTCCTGGCCCTTCTTGTGGACAGCACCCTCCATGTGATCACCAGCCTCCAATGGGAGTATAACCATGGGTAGCATACCTGGACTCATGCACATCAGCCCTCCCAGTATAGAAAGACATACAGGCTAAGTCCTCCCCGATACCAGTTCTAACAGGTGGCTGAAATATTACTCAAGCTTGGGTCACCTGGCTTGTAGTCAGAACTTTATAACTCTATGACAGCAGAGTTGGCATGTGGCATATGTATTGATTTTAGTACTTGTGATGTATAGCTGAACACCACCAACACTGGCTACAATGACATCATCATGTGTTTCAAGGATATACAGCATTAACAAAGGCTCAAAAATATGTTAGGTCTGTAACAAAAAACTCCTTTTGTAATGACAATGGCTAATCAACATATTTTGCTGACACATTTAGGATTTAGACTGTATTTTACTACAGTTTGTTTGTTTACTTAGTTCCTTACTTTCATTTCCTTACCTCCTTATTGTCAGCCAGTATCTGAGTGAATCTCACTTTCTTTTTCTTTTACGCTTTTTGCTCTCACAGCTGCTAACCATTGACAGCACCTAATCAAACTTGAGCTGCCTAAATGCTGGGTCATAAAAGTTTTGTAAGAGATGACCCTTAAGAAAAAAAAAATCTACATTTGTCACTGCAAAAGATAATTTGATATTCTTGTCAGAGAGAGCGAGAGTCAATGAATCAGGAAATCACAGTACTATGATAAAACATTAAAAAAATCAAATGATGTCAGTACAAAAGACCAGTTGATAATTCTATTCTTAAGAGTAGGAAATCTCCATTCTCTTATTCTGAGTGATTGGAAAGGCAGAAGTGCAGTAAATGCTATTCTCTTTCCACAGCGCACTCTGTCTGTTTTTATCAGCTTTATTTGTCCCTCTTTCAGGCAGTGCGAGGATGCCATTTCAATGATCATTGATTAATTTACCAATGGATTATTATAATGAGGCTGGACTGTCTCAGGCCAAAAGGCTTTCTCAAAGTCCATTAAATTAGCTATTACATATCAGCTCCATGGCACAGAGGGATGTAGCCCTGAGTATTACCCATTGGATGGGGTACAATTATCAGCCACAGAAATGGATGGACTAAAGAAGAAAGAGAAGGGGCATGTTGTGGAGGTGTCGGACTACTGTACTACCGCTGGTGATACTGGCAGTATGGTCAAACTCACACTGGGCTGGCATGAAAGGTGGGACCCAGACAAATGAAAAGTTACTGCATAGCTGGAGTGTGGTCTCATAATGTTTCACTGAATTATCCATAAGTGCAGGGTGCCAGATAGGCCCATCACAGTGGAGGTGGCTTGTTCACCTTATTGTATCCTATTGCACACCTTTGCACATATGCTGCCATATCACTTGGCTATGTCCTTGTACAGAAATAGATCACCATGTGATGATCCCTCTTCCTGTCACCCCAACTCTTGTAGTGGGTGATGAGGAGGGTAATGGCTGACTGAGCAGCTGGGGTGCGAACTAGTGGTCAGCAATGATTGACCAAAAAGGAAATATAGCTATTATTAAGTACTTATGATTGTTCTTGAGTGGTTACAGATCAGATGCTGTTCAACAAACCTTGCTTTGCTTGAGATGGATCAGTTGGCTCATTTAGGAGTGGGAATCCTTCCGACAGGATGTTACCATATACCTTGGATTCAGCCAACATTAGCTATATGAGGTAGTAAGCTTTCAAATCTTTCGGAGGTTTCTTGTGCTTGGGTAGTATCATAATGATCATTGTTTTCAGAAGTCAGGCATATCCCTCTTCATTTTTGTTTGCAAAAGGGTGATGTATATTCTCATTCAGCAGCTTAAACATTTCAATGGGTAGGCCACCTGCACATGGTTCTTTGTTTGATAAGATTTTATTGATATTGTTTTATTTTATGCTTGATCATTAATGCATTAAGGGTAACTATAGATGTTCTGTACTTTGTCAAGACATGAGAGATTTGTGTAACTGTTTCATTCTGTTCACTTGGGCTTCAGATTTCACTTGCTTTTCGTTTATTTTTGTGTTTTCTTGTTTAATGATTGCATTAACCTTGATGACTGGATGGGAGATAGGAAATTCACCCCGGGGATCATGTCAGTTGCCCTGCTAGACAGGGGTCAAGGGAAGTAAATACTGTGGAAAGAAATAGCAGCGGAATTATTATGGCTAGGCTTGTGTAGGCCCTAGGGCCAATAGCCTAGTACCAACCTGTGAACCTATGAACCTAATATTTACTGCACAGAGTTGTGCTGAGTGCAGGGTCATGGTTGTTGTTCTTTCATAGTAGTTAGTGTATGCAAGTAAATTCTCTCCTTTATACTACTGAGTGTGTACTTTGTTCTACCTCCTATGAATTAATAAATCAATTCTGGTTTGTCTAAGCTGCTTGCATTGACTTATGCTGACTTGCACTACTTTCTTTTAGCTGTGTAGATCACTACAGTCTATGTAAGAGATCCCTGTTTTGTGCAATCCTGCATTGAGCACATTATCCATAAAAAAAAAAAAAAAAAATTCTTCCCTTGTAATATTTCCCACCTGCACTTTACTTCCTCATAAACCATATCACATTGCAGTGCTGGTCAGCATGGAGAGACAACAGACTAACACCCCTTCTACCTTGGAATCCTAAGGGAGCGTAAGAACTTTCATATGCTCACTGAAAATTAACTCCTACTTAACCCAAATGACTTGATCTGCGAGAGATGTAAATATTTAACTAAACTGGAGGTGTTCCTTTTCCAGTCAGGTGCGTTCAGTGAGGAAGAAAAACATTATTTTACTTTACCTACATCCATGTAACATCCACAGACTGTCACCACAAAACTGTCTTATGGTGATGCCATTAAAAATCTCTGCCGATGCCTTTTAGAGCTCTGTAAGTCTAGACATCAGCCTAAACTTTCAAATCAGCCTCTTCCACATTACAGTCACCATCAACAGGTCATAACCAACATACAATACAAAACACAGCCGTAAAAAGGAGTCACAAACCTTGTATGCAGAAGCCCATTAACCCTGACACTCAATGTGAATAAGACCAAGGAGGTAATTGTGGATTTCATAAGAAACCATAAGAAACATTTCCCACTCATAGTTAATGGCAAAACTGTGGAGAGGGTGAAAAGCATCATGTTCCTTGGGGTGCACATCTCAGAAGATTTGTTTTGGTCTGTGAACACAAATACCATTATCAAGAAACCACAGCAACACCTACACTTTCTGCGAAGGTTGAGAAGAGCAAACGTACCAGCTCCTGTTCTCATGACCTTTTACAGGGGCACAATTGAGAGCATCCTGACAAACCGTTTGACAGCTTGGTATGGCAACTGCTCCATCACAGACTGCAAGTCCCTCCAAAGAGTGGTGAAAGCAGAAGAAAAGATTACCAGGGCCATTCTACCATCTTGTCAAGACTTGCACCAGTCTCATTGTCTCAACAGAGCCAGGAAAATAGTCACGGACTGCACTCACCCTACATATGGACTGCTCCTGCACCTAACATCTGGGAGGCCTTATCACAGCATGCATTGCAAAATGTCCAGATTTAGCAGAAGCTGCTATCCACAGGGTCAGTAGATAATATTTTTTTTAACATTTGTTTACCAGGAAAGTCCGATTTGGAACAAAGCCAATTTTCAAAGAAGGCCCAGGGAAAAACAGTCCAGACACATATCTTTGAAACATGGGAGGAAACTGGAGCACCTGGAGGAACTCACACGAATGCAGGAAGGACATGCAGACTCCACACATAAGGCACTCCAGCTGACAATCAAACCGGAGAACCTCTTGCTGCGAGGAGACAACACAACTGCTGCACCACTGCCCCTTCCAAAATATATACTGTCAGAAGTGGGATTTCAACCCATGCCTCCATTTGGAGACCAGAATACCCATACTATTGGAAGGAAGGTCACTCCTTGAGTCTGGCTCCTTAGACCACTTGGCCATCCTCACATGATATGACTAAGTATGACGAGTGAGAAACATATTTGCGTACAATAACCTTAAAAGGTTTTAAATGCACTGTGCAATTAAAATAGCAGAGTATAATCTTATTTTGGTGCAATATCTGCTAATGCTAAAACAGCATCCTGTGCAATAAGTAATGGCTGTGAAATTTTTGTGCAATAGATATCATTTTCTTAGACTAGTGCCAACAGAATCCAGTGCAATAAGAAGTAAATGTGGAATTCTGTGCAATAAATACCGTGTCTCTTTAGCTTAGTAAATGTCTGTTGATATGTAAAACAGTAAATATTATGTGGTAGGAATGCCTAAATGTAGCAATATGAATTGTTATATATGTTAGATGTTTGCATATAGAGGCTGGTATAACATAATTTCATTCAGTTGCACTTGTTGTGGAGTCTGAATGATAATAAAGTTTATTTTGACTTTGACTTTGACCTTAAGGCAGCATGAACAAGCTAGCACTTCTGGCAGCATCATGGTTATAGGTAACTCTATAGTTAGACACTCAAATGATCTACTGAGTAGGGTGAACACAGACAGAAGGTTGATTAGCTGCCACTCAGGTGCCAGGATCTGCCATGTCACTAGGGCCTTCACCCCAGTTACACATATGATTTGATCATTGCACATGTGGGAGGGAATGAAGTAAGACTCACCTCCTTGTATCATATGAAGAGGGACATGATGGTGTTTTATGAATACATGCTGAAATTGTGTGATACTATTACTGAGCAGTATGCTACCATTGCCAAGAATGATGCCTCAATACAAGCAAAAGATAATTGACTTTAATTAATGACTTAGCAACTACTGTCATTCTAGGGAGATCCAATTTGTATTAGCCTGTTAGGAGATATCTGATAACCCATGGCTTGGCTACATTGTTAGGAATGGCCTGCATCTCTCTCTCTCTCTCTGTGTCCTGATACTTTCTGTATATTGCAAAAACCTTTTCCCTCCATAGTGCCTTTTTTAGACACAGTCAGTCTCCTCAAATTGCCTGCATAGTCAGCTATAATCAAAATCATATAAAAGACGCACTGGTCTATGCTAGAATTTAAATAAAAAAGTTTAAGGCAGACATTCTTAACCCTTAAAAACACAGATATATGTATAGTTACTGAATCATGTTTCAGAACAGTGGAAATACCCCCAAGAGTGCAGGGTATTAGTGCCCACCACTTCTTCAGACCCAACACATAATGTGACAGTGTAGCCGAAGGGTGTGTGTGTCTGCATTCTTAAGAAATTTCACCTCCAGACTCAGGACAATGACCTTGAGCTCCTCCATGTGCTTCTCAAGACAAAACACAGCACCACCTCATAGCCAACTACAGTACCCCCCCATGACAATGGTAGTCCATGAGATATATCTAACCAAATTCATATCCCGCACTATTGAACCCAACACTATTCTCTTGGGTAATTTCTCCTGTCTTTTTCCCTTGCTCATCTATGGAATTCACCCCCCCCCCACATTCGAATCACCCAAAACCACTCTGCCCTTAAGACCACGCCCATTCCCATCTCAGTTCTCACTGGGGAATGCTCATGCCCTCACCAGACCTGACTCCCTCTATTTTATATCTGCTTCCCCATCCTTTTTTTTTCCTTTCTCAAAGCTCAACCTACCGACTCCGTTCATTTCATTTTCACCCCTCCCCCTTTTTCCTTTCTTATAATTCAACCTCTTCACCTCTCACTGTTCTAGTCTCCTCTAATTCTTCCTGCCTCTCACCTCATGAAACTATGAGTGCATATATGCCTGCACTCCAAATTATACTTATGTACTCCAAAATACTTGTTTTAATTTCATTCAATGCTTTGTTACAACACCTTGCTCAAATGTTATTATTCTGTCTTATATGTTACTGTGTTTTAGTAGTTTTTGAAAATTGTATTGTACTTGTTGAATTTTTGATATTAGCTTTGTAATATTTGTATATGGAACTTTTCTCATCGGGTCTTCATTGAAAACGGGCTCATTTTTGGCCCAATGGACTTTTGTGGTTAACAAACTGGAAATAAATAAATAAATAAATAAATAAATAAAATCCCTCCATCATATATGAAACCTGCACCACCACAAATAAGTATGCTGGAAGATTTCAAAGCTTCATTAAACTAGCAGATCCGAATCAGAAGCAGGGGTTCAAAAATATTGGCTGTGGTTCTAATCAGTAACCCATAGTTACCAAATCACTATTCATATCTGACCACTGGGCAGTAACACTGACTTTGTGTCAGACCTGAGTTACCTCAAAACCCCATTAGAGACAACTCCAAGGCAAAGCTACTCCAGATGCGGACCTGCTGAAATGCAAACACGTCTCCATCTCACATGCTGTCATATTCAAAGATAAGTTGTATGCAAACCTCCAAGCTTGCATTGAGACTTCAGTCCCCATAAGGCACAAATATGGGGACAAACTCAAGAACAAACCCTTTCAGTGGAACCACAGTATAAATAAATTATACAATAAGGTAAAGAAATTAAAAGCTCATAAGAGGAAACTTAACACCTCAACAGCTAGAGGGGAAAAATCTTAAAGAACACAGGGCTCTGTCCTTCATAGGTTCATAGGTTCATAGGTTCATACTAGGCTATCTGCCAGAGGGCATTTATAAGCCTAGCCCATTGTTTTGTGGCTTACGCCACCCCTTTAGTATGGGGAACTATACCCATTATTTTGCTGTGCCTCTGTCGAGCAGTGACACTGAGGTAATTCCTGGGGTATATCTGCGATCTCCCATCCATTGGTCAAGATTTCTCTTGAACAAGGCCAGCGAGGTGCTCTGCCTCACATGTACCGGGATTTTGTTCCACAGCATAGGGAGTCTTTGGGTGATGAATCTATCCCTCCAGCACGTCCTATTAATAGCCGTGTCGAGGTTTAAGTCTCCCGCCCTTGTGGCTCTGATGGATCTAGATTTTTGAGGTGAAGCATATTCATCAAATCTGGGTTTGACATGGCCTTGTATGTTAGGCAAAGGTCACCTCTGAGCAAGCGGTAGCGACTGAATAGAGCTGGAGTTCTTTCAGTCGGGCAGCATAGGACAGATTTTGAGACCCTTTATCCTTTTGGTGAGGAACTTTGTGGCCTCTCCAGCTGCTGCAAGTGTCGGGTCAGATACATTCCGAATGGGGCATTGTACTCAATCATTGGTCTGATGAGTGATGAGTAAAGGGAGACTATGACCTCCTTGATCTAGATGAGAATCCCTTCATGATAAGGTGGGCAATGTAGAAGGACTTCCTAACTACTTTAGCTACATGGGTGTCGAATGACAGACTACTATCAACCTGGGTCCCCAGGTCCTGATAACTTCTTCTGTGCTCAGTGGATTGCCACCTATTTGGTAGCTAGGGGTAACCTTGTTTTTCCCGAAGGGTATGACTATGCATTTTTGGCATTTAACTTTAGGCCATGGCTCTGGCACCAGTTATCCGTTTCTGTGAGACCCTTCTGAAGGATATCTGTGTCAGATGTGTTTTCTACTATGGCGCCCAGTTTGCAGTCATCTGCAAACTTTGTCAGCCATAACCCTCCTGTGTTTGCTTGTAACTCGGAAAAGTAGATGCCAAACAAGAGTGGGCCCAGGACTGAGCCCTGTGGGACACCACTTGTGACAGGCTTTGAGTCTGACATGGCGCCAGCAACTATGACCCTGTGGGTTCTGTCACTCAGCCAGTTTGCAACCCATCTTGTGATGTATGGGTTAACATTTAAGCTGATGAGTTTTTCAATGATACCCGAGTGGGGTATTGTATCGAAGGCCTTAGCCAGATCGAGGTAGGCTGTATGGACTGCCTTTCCCTCATCAATGGCTTTGGTGACTGTTTCGAAAAAGTCAACCAAGTTTAAAAGGCATGATCTGCCTTTGACAAAGCCAAACTGGGTTGGATCCAAAGTCTGCAAATTCCCTATGTCTTTATTTATGAGGTCCATTATGATCCTCTCCATGGCTTTGCAGATAAGGCTTGTCAAGCTAATGGGCCGGTAATTTCCAGGGTCTATGGAGGCACCACCTTTGTGAAGTGGGACCACAGTTGCAGTGCGCCACTCCCTGGGTACGTATCCAGAGGTAAGACTTTGATTAAACAGCTGTCCTAGCTGTGGGTTTAATTCCTCATTGAGTTCGTGGAGCACACAGCCGGGGACACCATCGGGTCCCATGGATGCTGTGTTTTGCTTTGGAGAGAGCAGTTCCCACTTGGGCGCGGGAGATGTTTGGGGGGCTGCACTCATTTGGTATAGATATCTCTCCTTTTGGGGGGGGAGGGGAGAAGTTTGCACTGAACCTGTCAGCCAGTATGTTGGCAATGTCTGTAGGATCAGTAATCTTCACATCATTTTGAACTAGTTCTGAGCATATCTGGGAGTTTCCTCCTAGGTTTCTAACATAGCTAAAGAAGGCCTTATGATTGTCTTTTGAGTCTTTAGCTATTTTTCTCTCGAAATTTGCTTTGGATGATTTTATGAGAGCTCTTAGTTTTTTACTTATAGTGATCAAGGGTGTCTTACCTTTTAAGGATTTTGCTCTATCTTGTAGTAGCTTCCTCCTTTTGTTGTAGAGTTTGTTTATGGCTGGGGTCCACCAGACTGGACGCTTGCCTTTGGTACAAAGAGTCTTTGTTTTGCTTGGGATTTCCTTATCCATGCAGTCCTGCAGGTGCTGGTAGAAGGTGTTTGTAAGTGATTCAGCGGCTTGAGTATTGTTTTCCATGGCTCGGGGGCCTGAAAGGAGACCACACTAGTCTTTAGAAGTGTGCAGTCGGCTTTTGAGAAGTTCTTTACTGTGGTCTTCTTTATTTCAGGTGGGGGTGGGATGAGGACCTCCAGCGAGATTAGTTTGTGATCTGATCTCACCAGTGAGGGGTATACTTCCGGTGTTGAACATTGTGCTCCCATGTTCGTGATGATGAGATCAAGTATGTTATCTCCTCTTGTGGGGATGGTGACTAGTTGTTCCATGGCATTTGAGTTTATGAATTCCAGGAACTTTTGGGCTAGGGTGTTTGGGCTTGAGTAGTGTTCCCAGTCTATATTAGGGTAATTGAAGTCGCCCTTACTTGTTTAGATTGTATCTTTTAGACCTAACTTTTTCATCTGAGGTGTTCTACAGTCTATATGCAGATGACCTGAAACTGGGTAAACTAATTACATGTGATACATATAAGGCATGTCTGCAAAAAAACTTGACTAAATTGACCATTTGGGCACAGGAAAACAATATGCTGATAAATACATCAAAAACGAAGCATATAAGATTTGGGAGACATAAACTGAAAGATGATTATTTAATACAGTACACTGATTGAAACTGTAGATTAATTTAAAGACCTGGCTATATGGGTAGATCTAGCTTTGGGTTTTTGTAATCATATCAACCAAATGGCTAATGATAATTATAGAACTATAGTTGCAAGCATAGAAAACTTCTAGAAGAACCTCAAGTTGATCAGGATCGAACACAGGAATAGTTAAGGAGAGGCAAATTCAAACCAAAAAAAGAAAGGTTAATATTAGCAGCCCAAGATAGTGGGCTATGTACACGTTGGTTTACAAAGTCCATTAAACATGTGGGAGAAACAGACAAATGTAGGTTTTGTAAAACAGAATTTGAAACAGTCACACACCTCATTGCTGGTTGTGACATACTAATGGCAGGAGGATTGTATACTGAAAGGCACAATAATGTGGCAAGACTGTTACACTGGGGATTGTCATAGGTTCATAGATTGGTACTAGGCTATCAGCCCTAGGGCCTATACAAGCCTAGCCATAACAATTCCCTGGCTATTTCTTCCCACACTATTCCCTGGACCCCTGTATAGCAGGGCGACTGACATGACCCCCGGGGTGAATTTCCTTTCTCCCATCCAATCATCAAGGTTCCTTTTGAAGAAGGCCAAAGAGGTGCTCTGCTTGACATGTATGGGCAGTCTATTCCAGAGTCTGGGGAGTCTCTCAGTCAGGAACCTATCCCTCCAGCATGTTTTGTTTATTGTGATGACAAGGATAGATCCCTGGAGCATGTGGCTCTGAGGGATTGGGATTTCTTTAAGTGTAGCATGTCCAACAGCTCTGGGTTTGACATGGCCTTGTATGTTAAGCAGAGATCGCCTTTGAGTAGACGATATGTGACAGAGTATAGCTGGAGTTTTTTAAGGCGGTCAGCGTAGGGCATCTACTTTAGGCCTGTGATTCTTATAGTGAGGTATTTCTGCGGCCTTTCCAGTTGCTGCAGATGTCTTGAGATGTACATACCAAACAGGGTGTTGTATTCTATAATGGGTCTAATGAGGGATGAGTACAGTGGGACAATGACCTCCTTTTTTCTGGATGAAAAGCCCTTAGTGATGAGGTGTGCCACATAGAAGGATTTCCTGACTGTTGTGGTGATGTGGTTATCGAAGGTGAGACCACTGTCCACCTGTGTCCCTAAGTCTCTTATCACACTTTTGGTGTTGAGTGTACTGTTACCTATGTGGTAATTCATGGGTACATGTTTTTTCCCAAAAGGGATAACTATACATTTCTTGGCACTGAACTTGAGCCCATGGCTCTAGCCCCAAGCATCTGTTTCTGTAAGGCCCTTTTGTAGAGTATGCACATCATTTCGGGATTCAATAATGGCTCCAAGTTTGCAGTCATCTGTGAACTTTGTTAGCCAGAGTCCCTTAGTGCTGGCCTATACTTCAGAGAAGTAGATGCCAAACAAGAGTAGTCCCAGGACTGAACCCTGAGGTACTCCACTTGTCACTTGTCTGGAGCTGGATTAAGAGTCAGCTACTTTTACAGTATGGGTTCTATCAGTAAGCCAGTTGGCAACTCATCGAGTGATGTAGGGATTAATGCCCAGCTTAGTAAGTCTATCTATGATTCCAGAGAGGGGGATTGTGTCAAAGGCCTTGGTGAGGTCCAGATAGGCTGTGTGGACAACCTTACCCTCATCCACATCTCTGTAGACTGATTCGAAGAAGTCAGGTTCAGGAGACAAGATCAGCCCTTCACAAATCAAACTGTGTGGGGTCCAGTGATTGAAGGTTGCCAACGTCTTTGTTTATAATGTCCAAACATTATAGTATTAAAGTGGCTGAAAAACACTGGAAACATGAACTACAAAGCATCATAGAAAATGATGAAGTCTACACCACATGGGATCACCCATTACCAACAGTTCAAAAGATAGATGTGAGAAAATCAGATATAGTGTTCCATGAAAAAAAGACAAAAGTAGCATTGATCATTGAAATCTCTACACCCATTGACTACAGTGTCTTGCTTACAGACAGACATATAGTCATAAAATATCAAGATTTACAGGTAGAAACAAGAGCCATGTGGAAAAAAGATACCTAGACAGTTCCAATAGTAGCAGGAGCAATGGGTCTTATAAAAAATAATCTACAATTATATTTAGATATGTTACCAATACATGTAACTCTGTACAAATTGCAGAAAGAGTCATTATTGGGCACATTGCGGGTGCTGCAAAGAGCACTTTTGGCTGACATCAAAGATTGAAACAATACCAATTTCATGAACTGTTGCATTTTTCCTACTGTCTTGAAAAGCAAAATTCTAATCTTAAATAATGAAAATTCTAATCTTCGTAATCGTAGTATAGTTACGCTGTTGTATGCGTGAGGCCGGGGATTTGAATGGAGTCTACTGCAAGTGCTTTCTGCGAAGGTACTGCATGCCCACATCTGACGAAGTAACTTTAAATGAAAACATATTGTGACAACGAATTGTGTCAATGTTAATGTTATAGCAGAATAAACTTGTTGGTTTGAATCTCCCTCCGTGGCTTCATTGTTTTGCCTTACATCGCATTTTCTTGCATTTAATCATACTTTGACTTAGGAACTGGTCCATTCCCATCATGGTATTAAAAACCCAAAAGATTTGGAGAAAATTAAAAAGATTCTATAAGAATGAGAAGTGTACTAATTGGTTCTCTGAGAGAGCAGCTGATGCATGGAATAGACTACCAAATTACATTAAAGTAAGTACTAGTTTAGATATTTTTAAGAATAGTCTGGACACTTATTCTGGGAATAAGTGTTTTGGTATATTGGCAGGCTAGAAGGGCATTAATGCCTGTGCTTGAAATATTTGTATGTATGTATGTATGTATGTAACAAAGAATTTTGAAACAAAATTAAATCCTCCAAAGCGTGCAAAATTTGAAAATTGCCAGCTATAAAGGATAGTCACATAGCCTTGTTTAGCCATGGTAGAAACTTCTGAAGTAATACTCAGCAGTGCTTTACGTTAATACAAAATAAAACTACATACTCATCAGCTGAAGACATAGCCAGTGTACTAGCAGACAAATTCAGCTAAAATTTTGCTTCCATACCTGACCCAAACTTGCCAGAGTACATTAGCATGCCTATAATGCCACCCCATAATCTCCTGTGAACAGGCCCTGAAGCCTCTCTTCAAGGCTAAGAACACTTAAGCCATGAGCCCTGATAATGCGGTGGGCTTTTTGTCAGCTGCAAACCCTGTTTGGCAGGCCAGTTATTAGATCTACTCAGTCTCAGCCTATCCACTGGGCTCATGCCAGAAGAATGGAGAATGGCTGTTGTCATCCCACTACAAAAATCCAGTACTGATCCAGGAAACTATAGATCCATCAGCCTCACCTGAATTATTTGTAAGACAAAGGAGCACATCATTCTGGAACTTATTAACAAAGACCCAAGCAGTCTTCAAATCTTGGGCTGAAACCAGTTTGGGTTTGTTACAGCAGATCCTGCCTTCTACATCTAATGTACAATTTTGAAAAAGTCACTGAGGCATTAGACTCAGGCAAATCAGCACACAGTACATACCTGGACCTGATACATACTGGCATAATTGATTAGTCAATACAGTGAAAAGTAACCCCCTGTGTTACCTGCAAGATAGCAAAATGGCTCACTGACAAAACCCAGTCTATTAATGTTGGAGGCACAGTCTCACACAAAAGAGTAGTTACCAGGGGTGTCCTCCAGGGACTGGTCCTGGGAACACTCATTTTTGGAATCTACTTCTCTGACATCAAGGTTGAAAAAAAGCCAGTGGAGCTGTCATGAATTCCTCAGATGACATACAGATTCTCCAGGATGGCCTAATACACACACACTAACAATTGGTGCTTGGATCATGTCTTCAAATGAAATGCCAAGAAATGCAGCATTGTGTCCTTTGACAGACCTGAGCATTCATCTCTTATTACATATGTAACACCCTCTTCAAAACTGATTTGATCATTAGGAACTTGAGCACTTTCATAGACAATGAACTATCCTTTGATCACCATATATTCACTAGTGTTAGGCAATCATTTTATATAGCCAGACTAATTACCAGAGGTATATTATCTAGATGCAGGGAAGTCATTGCCCCCTCTACTCCTCCCTTATCAGGCCAGTAAAAGAGTATGAGCCAGCTTAACAGACCACAATATTTCCTTACTAAGTCCAATATGAGCATGCTCTCCTCAAACCACCATGACCAAATTAAAGGGATGTCATTCTTTTCCATTTCTTATCAACTTTTGAGATGGGCCTCTGTCTATTATACTGACCCTCAAAAGATCCAGTCCTATGGGACCTCCAACACATCCACACAACTAAGAACACCCTAAGCACCCACATAGCGTATCTAAACTTCCACAAAAACATAATCTGATCTTGCTGGTGAGAAAGATATTTATCATAAAGATCCCTCTTGTACAGAACAGACTTCCCTTGGACTCTGCTTGGGATTTATGGTGGGCACACACTGACCCTTTTTAAGCATAGCCTGGATAAGTGGGTGGGTGATGTGCTCCTACTCTGGCTCCTCAAGCCCTTATGGAAAAGGGCCAAAACCAGGCATCATGTAATTCATTCCAGTGGGGTCAACTATTAATTTATGCCTTGGTAAATTCTAATTAAGATCTTATGGCTAGGATAAAAATGGTCCACTAGATCAACAGTCTAGTATAAACCAATGAACATACAAGAGTACTGTCTATTGAATTATAGCCCTTTGAGATTGATTTCCAAAGTGGTTTCTCTTACATAAGGACTTATTCTTCACAGTGATCCTAAGAGACCAAGACTGGTTCATATTTACTATGTAGAGGCACAGTGAGGAAACTACTTGTAGAGTATTTGCAAAAAAAGTGTCTGCGATTGTGAATCTTAGGAGGTGAGGTGCCTGATAACAATGAGAGGATGGTAGACTCACTGTCTTGTCTCTAGTCATGATGGTGACCTTCTTCAGATACAAACTATGTCTTTTAGCACTAGGTTACTGTGCCGCTCTCCTCTGTTGCTTCATGTCAGCCTTCTCTGTCAGATTGTCAGCTTGTTTAGGTAGGCTGGTTCTAATGAATGAATGCATCATAGTCATCATCATCATCAGTCCTATTTTTCTCATTTTCTTCATGGGGTCAGGGTGTTGTGTCATTTCTTGTGATCCAATGCCACTCTTGTACCTTCTTCGACAGTCATGCCTGACTGTCACAGATCTTCCCACAATCCATCCATCTCTTTGCTGGATGCTCTAGTTTCCTCTTACCTTCTTCCTGTCTATCCTAAACCTTCTTCAACAGATTGTCTTCTGCTTTCCTGCACATGTGCCTGAACCACTATACTTTCTTCTGTTTGACTTTTTCTGCAATTGGAGCTACTTGGTATTCTGCTCTGATGTCCTCATTTCTTCATCTGTCCCACAGTGAACATCCTACTACCCATCTCGGGCACTTCATCTCCATCACCTCTAGCTTCCTCTAATGCTTTGCCTTCAATGTCTTTGTTTCTGTACTATACAGTAGTATTGGTTGCACCACTGTTTTGCACACTTTAATTTTCACCTTCTTTGGCATTCTTCTGTCGGACACTATCCCTGATACTCTGTGCCATTTGGTGGCAGCACCTCTGTTTCCAGTGTTGACCTTCTTGTTATTGTTAAGACTTTCCTTACCTCATCCACACGTCCAAGATACATGACGCTGTTAACCTACTGCACTCTTTTCCTTTCTATCTCAAATTTCAGCTTCTTCTGATTTCGCCCATTTGTTTTATCTTGTGTGCCTTAAGTTTGAATTCCATTCCCCTATTATTCACTGAAGTCACCGTTCACAGTCTGCCTGTAATACCACATCATCTGCATACAGCAGCTTTATTGGTCTGTGCCCCTGATATGTTTGCTGATGTACTCCATCACCAGTATGAACAGCAATGGAGTCAAAGCTGGATGCTGATCCACACCCACTCCCCTGGGAACCCCTCTGTATAACTGAAAATTGTCGAAACTTGTAGCATTATGTCCTTGTGTGTAGCCTGCATTCATTTTAACATTTTTTCTGGGCCTTTGAACCATAACAGGACTGCCCAAATCGGCTTTCTTGGGACCTTGGTAAATGTTTTCTCCAGGTCTAGGAATCTCCATTTAGACTCTTTCCTCATCTCTAGCTTCTTCTCAACTGTCTGTCTCACTGCAAATATCAGAACTGATTCTGATATGAATCCAGTCTGTTCACTTCCCATCTTACAATCTACTACACTGCATATTTATTTATCAGTCACCATCTCCAGACTTTTATGCAGTGTGTCAGGAGTTAGATATTCCTATTCTGCCCACAGTTGTGACTGCTCCATTTGGTCTTGTACATTGGTATTAGAATTATTTTTCTTCAGTCATCTGAGATGCACCTTTCTAAATATACTGCTGTGAGTACCCCCTGGAGCCATTTCTGCCCAACTCACCCAATGTCTTGAAAATATCTGCTGTGACTTCATCTGAGCCTGATGCTTTCTCTTACTTCCTTTTCCTTAATGCTATTTTTACTTCCTCTAGGGTGGGCTTCTCCTTTTCTTTCATAATAAGCTGTGTCTGGGGCAGCAGTTATGTGGAGTACTCCATCCAGCTTCATTTGATTTGATATCCTGTGGACTTCTGAATAAGTTGTTACTTTCTCTACCCAAGTTTCTATAATGTATGGCCTCATATCTAATAAAACAGCTACAAAGCTGATCACCACCCTTTTTCCTACTGCCAGCTCCATTGGCATAGAATGATAAAGCACTGATGGTGACCTAGGCCATCCAAACTCAGACTGTGGCTTAGATGCCTGTTAGAGTTGGCATGGGGAGGAGTGGAATGATGAGTCTTAGCCTAGTCACTCCGGTTTGGGGGGAGGGGTGGGGAATGTGTACATCTCAGCATGATCTCCATGGCTGAATCCCCTCTTGGTGTGCAATCAGGGCCACTGTTTACATCCCATGGAGGCATGAATTTGCATTGCAATAGCCTACTACATCATCATATCCTTGGATGGTGTGAGCATGTATAAGGGGACTGAGAAGGGCTTAATTCAAAACTATGTGGATGCTGACTCCCACTACCAATTCATGCAGCTCTTACCCCAGATAACAGATGGCCCATAGGTCTATCACACCACATAATAAAAGGTTTCATTCGTGCCTGGGAGGAATGAGGTCAATGCTCATGTAGGCAGACTAAACCAAAAAAATGAAAAAAAAAATCTTTCATCTAATGTACTTTGGTACTGGCTAAACTAATGAGCCACATTCACATATTGATGTTTGCTATGGGCAATGCATAATTAGCCAATAGGTGCAAAAACAGTGCACCACTGAGGTTTGTATCATACTAGCAGTTCTTCCCAAGCATACCCCCTCCAGGTATTTCCATTATTCCATTCATAGTACTGAATTTGTTCATTAGGACTATAGAGTCTCTAGCTGATGTCATGTGTGGCACTGCATCCATGGTCTCTAAGAAGGCTGAATGCTTAGAATAGCTGTTATATGCTTGTGCACAAATAAAGCCATCATTTTATTTCAGTGCTATTATAATGTTACATGATGCCATGGTTAGTCACGTACACACACACACACACACACACACACACACACACACACACACACACACACACACACACACACACACACACACAAACTAAAACTTCAGTCACTTCCAAACAAAACAAAACTTAACAACACTTTACAAAATTTCCCCCATCAGTAAATCAGGACATCCCCAGCACCTGCCCCACTTCTCTTATCATCAGTGCCCTCTCAAAGGCAAAAAATACAGCCTCCATGTGACCAGATAACATTTCAGGCTGCATCCTACATGAACTCAAGCAGGAACTTGCAGCACCATTAGACACTCTAGTTAACCAAAGCCTGAGTACTGGCTTCATCCCAGCTGAGTGGAGGACTGCCACTGTCGTCCTTTTGCATAAAGGTGTAGCATCCACCAATCCAGGAAATTATAGACCCATTAGCCTAACTAACCTGATCTGCAAGGCCATGGAACAGATTATCATGGACTTCATTAACAAGGACATTGGTAACCTCCAAACACTTGATCCCACACAGTTTGGCTTCATCAAGGGGAGGTCATGTCTGCTAAATTTGGTCGACATCTTTGAGACAGTCATCAAAACCATGGATGATGGGAAGACCATGCACACCATCTACCTTGATCTGGCCAAAACCTTCAATACTATTCCCCACTTGGGTATAATTGATAAACTCTCTCAACTAGGTATAATGCATATGTTACTAGATGGGTAGCAAACTGGCTCACTGATAAAACCCACCTAGTCAAAATAGGGGAAGCCACCTCAAGCAGTAGACCCGTAACTAGCAGTGTACCCCAGGGATCAGTCTTGGAGCCTCCCAGCCTCTGTTGTTTGGGAAATACTTTTCTGCGATGCAGCCGAAAACCAGTGGGCTATTGCTGACCAAGTTTGCAGATGACTGCAAGCTGGGTGCTGTCATCAATTCCCCTAGTGATGTGGACATCCTCCAAGAGGGTCTCACCCAAACAAATGACTGGTGCCAGAAACATGGCCTCAAACTGAATGCCAAAAAATGCATCATCATCCCCTTTGAGGAGAGTGACATCACCACAAGTTATCACATTAATAACAAGATCTTCAGCATGCAATCAGTCATGAGGCACTTGGGCACCCAGGTTGATAGCAAACTGACTTTTGACCATCATATTGCCTCTGTTGTATGGAAAGCTTTCTACATGGCCCGCCCCATTAGTAAGGGTATCTCATCCAGGGACAAGGAGGTCATAACATCCTTGTATTCTTCCCTTATAAGACCCATTATTGAGTGCAATGCCCCTTTTGACATGTACCTTAGAAAGCATATACAGCAGCTGAATAGACCACAGAGGTTCCTCACCAGGAGAATTCAGGGCCTCAGGCATCTACCCAACACAGATAGGCTAAAGGCCCTGCTACTCTACTCAGTCTCATACAGAATTCTCAGAGGTGACCTCTGTCTGACATACAAAGCAATCTCAGACCCGGCCTTGATGGAATTGCTGGATATCCGCAAGTCAAGCTCCACTCAAGTAACCCTCACTTGTAACCTCAACCTGGTCTAGGACATTGATAGGACTTGTTGGCGGGACTGATTTGTGTCCCAGAGACTCCCCCTTCTGTGGAATAATCTTTCTCTCCATGGCAAGCAGAGTACATCATTAACCCTTTTTAAGTGCAACCTGGATAACTGGATGGGGAACAGAAAATACACCACTGGAATTCCATCTGTATCCCTGATGGACAAGGGCATCGGGTGCTGACTTGTCAAAATATGGGCTAAATTCTTGAATATGCTTGTAAGGGCATCAGGGCCAATAGCCTACTAACTTCCTATGATCCTAATAAAGTGAACACCATGATACTATTTGCTAATTTTCTGTTTAGCCAGGAACTTTTAGGAAGGATTGCTCTATAGTGATGCTTTCATATTTTCTAGTAGATGTCTTTGTAAAGGCAGTGCATACATTTATTTACATTGGTTTTAATGTCAGGGTAAGTTAATTAATTTCAGAACTAAAAAAATGCAAAAACTCTAGCTATATTTACAATTGCAGCAGAGGTGGAAGTATAGCTTTTCTTTTGTGATCAACTTGCTGCTAATTTATTGTAAATGAAAAATATGAGACCGCCAAATATAGCTGTATCAACATTGAAAGGAAAGTTTGCTTTTATTTGGAGGCAGAAGTGCTTCAAAATTATTTCAAATCTGACAAAAATACATAAAACAGGTGATTGTCACAGATGATTAAGGAAGCAAATACACCCCAGGATTCAAGAAGCTCGGCGCAAGGACGGTTTTAGCCTTGCGCTGAGCATCCTCACTACTGATGGCGCAGCAGCACCATATGAATATGTATGAGGGTGCGCCACCGCACCCTCGACATGCACAGGAAATGTGTGTGAATGCAGGGGGCGTGTACAAGTGCTCTACAGAGGCGTAAACATGCCCCGACACTTGCAAAACCTACTATACCTACTAGTAGAGCCCACCCCTAATAGTCAGTCAGTAATTCAGGGTCCATGGATACCGAAATGTATGCTAAGCATACAAGAGTGTCCACGAACAGTGAAATAAAATCGAAGTAGTAAACATACAAGCACGTAGTGGAATGTTGTGCCCTGTCCCTAGAACTTTCACAATTAGATTCCCTGTCCCTGTGTCCCTGTTATACATTCAAATTGCTGCAATATCGAAGGTGTAAGCAAAGCGCAGAATGTCTGCGCATCACTGCCCTCCGCTGAGCGTAGCTTACAAATCATATTCATTCAAATAGAAAAAAACATGCAGAATCAACATAAGTGTCAATAGTGTAGTGTCTAGATCATCCCCCTAACAAACAGCCATTCATGGTTCGAGCCCAACAATAGCACATATCATTTTCCATGTGGAATGAATGTCGTTTTGCCGTAAAACTGACATAAAAGCATTGCATGAGATATTTAACTTAAATATCATTCAAGAAAAGTGGCACTGTCATAATGAAAAAGGTACTAGTAAGCAGGTGTAAATACAAATAAGCAGCAGTAAACACATATAAGTACCACACAAAAGCCGAACAGGCAAAACACACCAGGAAACCGGAGGCAATGCTGGAAGCTGGAAACAAGTTTAATATATCCAAAATACAGGTTAAGCACTTTCTGCAGTAAAAATAACTGCCTTCATCAGAACAATGAACATTTAAAAATGCATTACTTATATACACACATACCCCCACTAAAACCCGCCTTTTTTAATCAATTAAACAATTAAAATTTAAAAAGACATGTTCCTATATTACAAAAATGTGAAACATACCATTCAACACATAGCAAGCTTTTCCAAATAAAATCATTACTGATGTATCTAGTAACAATATATAACTATGCTTACTAGGTACATTAAGAGCATAAAAAACTACACTTTCATTTAATAAAAATAGTGAATTACAAGTAAAAATAGTTATTTCTTATATCTTTATGCACTAATATATCTTCTGGAAGTCCAGTTCATGACATAATCACTGGTGAATATTGTATGGACAAGTACATATTAGGACACAACCTAAATATTATAAATAAAAAATATAGTCAGATATGTAAAAATCTATATGTATATATTTTTTATATATCATTGCACATACCGGTAGAAACATTTTCAAAATTGGAAATTCTAAACCTTAACTAGTGGTTTTGTTGGAATTACCTCGTTGAGACCAGGTGGGGTGGCTGCATCTAGCATAATCTGCCATCTGATCTCCCTTTCACCAACCACAGCCTTGATGTTACCCCCACGTGGGTTAGGATAGATAATGTCAAGAATAGCAAATTTAAACATCTTACACTCTGGATTATTAATTAAATGTCGAGATAGGGCATTGTTCATATCCAGTTTCCTTATACAATAAGTGTGGTCATATATCCTATTCTTTAAAAAGCGATCGGTTTTGCCCACATAGTAACTTTTACAAGTTTGGCAGATAGCCAGATACACTATGTGTTTACTCAAACAGTTCCCATTGCAAAACCATATTCTGCTCTTTAGTTTGTTTACCAAGACTACATTGGATACATCCAGAATATAGTTACAGTAGTTACATTGACCACATTTTTTGGTGCCCGTTCTTTTTATTTTGCTGGAATGTTCATAGTTAGACTTAATTTCTATAATCCTTTTTAAGTTGTTGCCTGTTTTATAAACAAAATGTGGTTCCGTAGTGACTTTATCCTTTATTGACAAATCACTAGTCAATATGTTCCAATTATTTGAAATAATATTCTTAACCTCCTTAGTATGTCTACCATATTTAATAATACAAGCCTTAGAATATTCTTTACTAGTACTTCCATTACTACCCATATTATTACTATTATTGGGATTATTCACAATACCTACCCCTAATAGGGGTTTGTATTTGTGTCCCCACTCCTTAATAACGTATTCCAAAATGTCCTTGATCATTTTGAAACCTTTCTCTGCGAATAATTGCCCTATAAATGCCATTTCCTTTATAAAATACCTCTTGTCAGTTGTCATGCGGGCAGCACGTATACATTGTCCCTTGAGAATACCCCTTTTGCTATTGTATGAATGTGCACTACTAAAATGGAGGTATCCATTGCTAAAGGTATCCTTCCTGTGTATCCGTGACTGAAACGCTTCCCATCACTATAAATAAAAACATCCAAATAGCTAATACCAATGGAATCATACTGGTGGGTGAACTTCAGGTACTCAGTAGTGTTATTAATGTATCTCATGAAGCTTTGTAAATCCGGTTCACTCCCCTCCCACAACAAAAATATGTCATCCAAGTATCGCACATATTTCTTAATTTGGGACATCCATTTAGTTTTAAAAATAAATTCCGTTTCCCAATCCAGTAACACCAGATTGTAGATGGGAGCACAGGAGGTACCCATAGCAACCCCAGTTCTTTGTTTATAGTGTTCTCCCTCAAAATAGATGTAGTTATGGTCCAGGACAATATCCATGAATTCCATTAATAAAGAGATTTCATCCTGTCCTAAACCACTTCCTCTGTTTATACTGTTGTAAAATCTAGCAAGTCCATCATCCTTTGGTATGCACGAGAAAAGATCCTGGATGTCAATAGTGACATATATTAAATTGTTTGTCCATACTTCTGGTTTAAAAATACCCAAAAATTCCCAGGAATCCCTCATGATATGATTCACTGTTTTATACATGTGCTTCAACTTATGGTGGATCACCTGGCCAAAAGAGAAAGCTTTGCTAGCACTACCAGAAATTATTGGACGAAATGGTGGGTCATTGACATTTTTATGCACTTTAGGGATGCCATTGATAGTTGCCAATATTGGGTATTCAACCTTTAAAAATCTATACATTTCCTCGCTTATTCTATTCTCAATTATAAATTCTTCCAAATATGAATCTATACGTGCATGAGCAATGTTCACCTCATTTAGTGAAGATGGGGTATATTGTGTAGAGTTGTTCAACAATTCAAAAATTTTGTTAATATATTTGTCATTGTCATAAAACACAATACCTCCCCCCTTGTCAGCGGACATAATTCTAATATTTTTCTCACATAAACTTTTCACGGTGTCTAGAATCATGTTTCTGTCCTTTTTATCTCCACTTGAGTATTTGTATCTATTATACAAGGCATAAAACTGAGGATTAACCACATTTTCAAAAGATGTTAAAGTCATGCACATAGGTGGGGTGAATGTACTTTTCTTTTTTAATTCACCCATTTGTAAGGTAGCTGTACTATTTTGGTTCTTGAAAAAAATACCCAGATTGAGTTTTCTCAAAAACAGTTTAAATTCAACCAAGGTATCTGTGATGTCAAAACTATAATCTGGTATGTACTTCATCCCTTTAGAAAATATATCATAATGATCCGAGGATATTGGGTGAGAAGTGTAGTTGAATATTTTAAAATCACCACTTTCATATAAATTGACATTATTAACACCATTCATTATATTATTCCTATTTATTTCACTATTCAATACCATGTTAGTATTAGTGAAAGTCGAAATTTCATTAATGTCTATAGGATTAACTACTGATTGTATCCATGATTCTTCCAGGCATTCCGCCCTTTCCCCTTTCTTTCTACCATTGTCCATTCCTCTCTCCCTTCCTCTAAAAAACACTCATCATTTTGATAAATAGCATGTTCATAGGCCGGGTTAGAATGTTTCCTGACACTCCTACCTGTAACCTGTTTTTTATCATAAGCATTCCACCTATATGCCGCTCCCTTATCATATTGTATAGTATCCCTTTATTGTTCTGATGAAGGCAGTTATTTTTACTGCAGAAAGCGCTTAACCTGTATTTTGGATATATTAAACTTGTTTCCAGCTTCCAGCATTGCCTCCGGTTTCCTGGTGTGTTTTGCCTGTTCGGCTTTTGTGTGGTAGTTTGGTGGACACTGGGATATTTCATTTACATATAAGTACCAGTAAGCAAGTCTGAGTGTACTTGCGTGGGTCTAAGCAGTGCCCAGCATAGGAAATGTATATAAGTATATACAGATATATAATATAGATATATAATATATATATATATATATATATATATATATATATATATATATATATACACATACATATATATATATATATATATATATATATTTATGGATCCCTATCACAACACCGACACGCCACAAACCCGACACTCAAAATGACACCAAAACACCGAAAATGCACAAAACCGACAACTCACAAAACTGAACACCATAACACCGATACCCAAAACACCGACACACAAAATGTAAACTACACATTACACACAACTATACATGCACTAACCCTAACCCAAACCCTAACCCTAAGGTCCGACACTACCACACACTTACCCTACCTGCACCCTAACCCTAACCCACTTAACCCGCCACTACACCTAAAGTCCGTCACTATCGCACACTTACCTTACCCACACCCTAAGTCCGACACTACCGCACACTCACCTTTCCCGCACCCTAACCCTAAATCCCACACTGTCTCACACTTACCTGTCCGCTCCCTAATGCTAAATCCCTCACTATCGCACACTTACCTGTCTGCTCCCTAACGCTAAATCCCTCACTATCACACACTTACCTGTCCGCTCCCTAACGCTAAATCCCTCACTATCACACACTTACCGACTCACGCTCACACATTGCCCATGTCTGTGTTTCGGCTGTCGGGATTTCACCTTGTTGATCATCTGTCTCGTCGGTCTTCTCGAGTCGGTCTTCTTAGCATTGGTGTTTCGGCGTGTTGATGAAGTCAAGGGGACCCATATATATATATATATATATATATATATATATATATATATATATATATATATATATATATGAAGAAAGAATGACATAACAATAAAGAATACAAAAGGAATGAGAAGGGAATAAACAGCAACCCCAGTATTATATAGCGCTGTCAGTGTATGTCATATCCAGCTGGGCAGGAGTGAGCAATGCACTGCTACTCACACCACAGGCAGGATATTACCAGTGGGAGCAACATTGTTGATTTGCTAAATCTACTGTACACACAGAGGGTAGTCCCTGGTGGGACTACCCAAAAATTGATAGATCATTTGGCCATCCAGCCATTACACAAGCAAGGACAGGTATGTTCAAGGACTAAATGGTGGGAGAGCCTGAGAATACATGGGTTGGGGCAACATACGTGTAGGGCCCCTAATGCTCGGGAGAGGGCAATATGTGGAGGTGTGTCATGGCTGCGATAACAAGTGGACAATGGATGGTATGCATGTATTTTGAACACGGGTGGGGTGGAGGAACTATGGGTATGAAATTAGGAGCCCGGCGTGCCAGGGTTGGATGGGCTGATTCTAACTGGACCGCCCCGTGGAGGTCATCGAGTTCGTTATAAGTATATATGCATACACACATGCAGACATCAATATGTATAAGTACATTCTCTGTAACGCATTCATTCCATTTGGAGACATGAATAACACCTATGAATGTGCCCTTACAAAGCTCGACAGTAGATAGAATAATAGGTTGTGCAGAAGAGGGACAGGACAAAATTGCTAAAATGCAGAAGTGTGTACAATATCTGAAGTCAGTGCTGTGCTGAAAATAATCAAATGTGAGTACTTTCCCACACATGGAATCATTCCTGTGATCTGCCTGCTACGGAAACTCCAATTACTAAACAGGTCTATCTGTAAAAGTAATACGCCGAACACGTACATAATTAGGCTCTCATGTGTAATGTGTGCATTACCACATAGTCATACTTATTTATTGTACTGTCATGTTAACGGGAGTAAGGATGTAATGAAGTACAGAGTCTAATTTTGACATAAACACATGCGTGTCCCATGTGGGACAACCCAAAACATGTGAATAGTATTCTTTTGGTCACTTATGTTTGTGGACTAAACGTTTGGGAGTTCTGAGGATACTTGCAGTGAGTCAACCGATGGGATGGGTCTATAGGAGTAGGGAGTGGCCAATGTGTAGTGGTGTGGATACACCATGAATATGACTTTAGAATGGATGATTGCAGTGTTAGGGAGGCATCGTGGTGTGTGTTTGGGGAACCAGGAGCCATGAGTATATGGGTATATATGCAAATGAAGAAGCACAGCAATAGTGTATTGGTTAGAGCAACCGCCTAACGAACAGACATTCCCGTACCGAATCCCACTGC